>NW_026882725.1:0-42786 GCF_032173495.1 Musca vetustissima | reverse complement strand
ATTATGACGTAGATTGTGTAGGTGTAGATTTTTTTTTTAAATTATTTTTTCAATGATCCTCAGGACGTAGATTTTTACACTATTTTCCAATGACCTTTAAGGCGTAGATTTTATAAAACATATTTTTTCAATAAGACGTTGATTAAAAAAAATATTTGTTCAATGGCCCACAGAGCGTAGATCCCTTAAAAAATATATTTTTTCATAACCCTCACGCGTAGAGTTATTAAAAAATATTTTTTCAATAACCCTCAGGTCGTAGACTTAAAAAAATGTTTAATAACCCTCTAGGCAAAGATTTTTAAAATAATTTCTTTTAATTACCCACAGAGCGTAGATTTCATAAAAAAATTTCAACGACTAACAAGGATTGGATTAAAAAATGTTTTTAATTACCCTCAGAGCGTAGGTAAAAGGCGTAGATTAAAAAAAATCAATAACCTCAGGGCGTAGTTTTTTTAAATATGTTTTCAATGACCCTCAAGGCGAAGTTATTTTTTTAAATATTTTTTAATGGTTCTGAAGACGTACATTTTTTAATATTTTTTAGAATCAATTCAATGATTCTCCTTGAGTGTTGAAGGTCCATTCCAGTCGACTCTCCCCTCTAACATATTTCCTTTATCGTTTTTCTTACGTTTATGCCAGTCTATCATCTATCAAATTATGTGTGCCTGTGTGTATGTACCCATTTATGTATGTGTGTGTATATCCGTTTATAGTGTCTGGCACTTTACAAATGTGCAACAATAATGACATTTCCGTTTTTTCTCTCATTCCCTTTTTTGCGGCGAGGGACCATGAATGACATCATACGTTTCAGATTATAGACTGTCAGTTAGGCAGTCAATCAGTCAGTCAGCCCAGTGAATGGTAGATGGTTAAAATGATGAACAATAGAAGCAGTTTTTTGTTGATTTTGTGGTTGATATACAGACCCTAAAACCCACAAAATAGTTAAGTCGCCATAATTTTCCAGTTGAATAAAAAATGGCATTGTCGTGATGAATAAACACTGGAAAGGGAAGTGATGATGCTGTTTAGAGATGCGTTTTTATGACAAAAAAATTATTTAAATTAAGTAAAGTAATGAGAATAATTTTGAAAAATTAATGCTATTCTTTAAATATCCACGCCTTAATAAGGCCTTAAAAAATATTAGTCCTTGTAAAAATATTCTTTAAAAAATCCACGCCTTGTGTAGGTCCTTGTAAAAATATTCTTAAAAAAAACCCACGCCTTATGAGGCCTTGAAAAAATATTCTTAAAAAAAACAAGCCTTGTGTAGGTCCTTGTAAAAATTATCTTAAAAAAAATCACGCCTTGTGTAGGTCCTTGTAAAAAAATTATTCTTTAAAAAAATTCACGCCTTGTGTAGGTCATTGTAAAAAAATTATTCTTTAAAAAATCCACGCCTTGTATGGATGGCTGCCTTGAAAAAATATTCTTTAAAAAATCCACGCCTTGTATGGATGGCTGCCATAAAAAATATTTTTTAAAAAATCCAAGCCTTGTATGGATGGCTGCCTTATGTGGATCATTCTTTAAAAAATCCACGCCTTGTATGGATGGCTGCCTTCAAAAAATATTCTTTAAAAAATCCACGCCTTGTATGGATGGCTGCCTTGAAAAAACATTCTTTAAAAAATCCACGCCTTGTATGGATGGCTGCCTTGAAAAAATATTCTTTAAAAAATCCACGCCTTGTATGGATGGCTGCCTTGAAAAAATATTCTTTAAAAAATCCACGCCTTGTATGGATGGCTGCCTTGAAAAAATATTCTTTAAAAAATCCACGCCTTGTATGGATGGCTGCCTTGAAAAAATATTCTTTAAAAAATCCACGCCTTGTATGGATGGCTGCCTTGAAAAAATATTCTTTAAAAAATCCACGCCTTGTATGGATGGCTGCCTTGAAAAAATATTCTTTAAAAAATCCACGCCTTGTATGGATGGCTGCCTTGAAAAAATATTCTTTAAAAAATCCACGCCTTGGATGGATGGCTGCCTTGAAAAAATATTCTTTAAAAAATCCACGCCTTGGATGGATGGCTGCCTTGAAAAAATATTCTTTAAAAAATCCACGCCTTGGATGGATGGGCTGCCTTGAAAAAATATTCTTTAAAAAATCCACGCCTTGTATGGATGGCTGCCTTGAAAAAATATTCTTTAAAAAATCCACGCCTTGTATGGATGGCTGCCTTGAAAAAATATTCTTTAAAAAATCCACGCCTTGTATGGATGGCTGCCTTGAAAAAATATTCTTTAAAAAATCCACGCCTTGTATGGATGGCTGCCTTGAAAAAATATTCTTTAAAAAATCCACGCCTTGTATGGATGGCTGCATTGAAAAAATATTCTTTAAAAAATCCACGCCTTGTATGGATGGCTGCCTTGAAAAAATATTCTTTAAAAAATCCACGCCTTGTATGGATGGCTGCCTTGAAAAAATATTCTTTAAAAAATCCACGCCTTGTATGGATGGCTGCCTTGAAAAAATATTCTTTAAAAAATCCACGCCTTGTATGGATGGCTGCCTTGAAAAAATATTCTTTAAAAAATCCACGCCTTGTATGGATGGCTGCCTTGAAAAAATATTCTTTAAAAAATCCACGCCTTGTATGGATGGCTGCCTTGAAAAAATATTCTTTAAAAAATCCACGCCTTGTATGGATGGCTGCCTTGAAAAAATATTCTTTAAAAAATTCACGCCTTGGATGGCTGCCTTAAAAAAATATTCTTTAAAAAATCCACGCCTTGTATGGATGGCTGCCTTAAAAAAATATTCTTTAAAAAATCCACGCCTTGTATGGATGGCTGCCTTGAAAAAATATTCTTTAAAAAATCCACGCCTTGTATGGATGGCTGCGTTGAAAAAATATTCTTTAAAAAATCCACGCCTTGTATGGATGGCTGCGTTGAAAAAATATTCTTTAAAAAATCCACGCCTTGTATGGATGGCTGCGTTGAAAAAATATTCTTTAAAAAATCCACGCCTTGTATGGATGGCTGCCTTGAAAAAATATTCTTTAAAAAATCCACGCCTTGTATGGATGGCTGCCTTGAAAAAATATTCTTTAAAAAATCCACGCCTTCTTTGAGTTCTAAAAAAATATTCTTTAAAAATCCACTCCTTATTCGCTTGTGATATTCATTAAAAAGTTTCCAATAGGGTATGCTTCATTGTTTATACCCACATCCTAGTAAGGATATTTGTGGCATATTTTCATTTTGTTTTCTTATTCTGATTTTCTTTACTTCAGTTTTCGTCATCCCTCTTGTTTTGAAAACAGACGATTTTTATTTACCAACATCAGCTGATTTTTTATAATGTCAATAAATGTTATGTCAACAAATAACAGAAAATATCCCCATATTTTGTCTCATCCCCGGATTTTTTGCACTATAAATGAGAGAGAGTGAAAATCCCTTGTCTCTCATTCAATAAAACTTTTCCACAAATCTCAAAGAAAAGCTTTGGCTGGCAAGTATCCCAAAATGGACGAACACTCACTCACGCACACACACACCCTCCGAAACACACAACACAAAAATAACGGTAAAACAAAATACTTAAGGCCAAAGGTCGGAAATTTATCATCGACGATGTTACGTTAACAGCATCCTTCGAAATTTCAGTTTTAGTTGCGTAAAATCTCCGCTGACGTGTTGACAAACGAGTCTTAGCGTCTGATGTTCGTGTTCCATTGCGTTTCGTTATTTTTGTTTTGTTTTCGTCTCCTTTTGACGAATAACATATTTCTGTTTTCATTTTTCTTAGGCGTTGAAAAAAAGTTGTTCCTTTTCTAGGAATTTTGTTATGATTTTGGAATTTTTTCATGGGTTGATCAAAGGGGAGAGGTCAAAGGGAAACTGATGACTTTTTTTGCTTACAAAGACGAATGAATGAATGGATGATTTTTTTTGATGCGATTTCAGCAGAAAACAAATGTGTTGCGGGTTAATGCCGGACCGGGGAAAAGGGTTATTCGTATATTGTTAATTTATGATACGTAAAGTTTAACATTTGTCAGATTTTTGTTGTGAGACAGACGAAGGATGAAGTCTTTACAGGAAATGTGGCAATTTGGTGGGGTGGGATGCCTATGCATCATTTATTCTTAAATAGTGGGTGATAAATACAATGTTTATGGTGGCATATTTGGAAATAGGAAACCGCAATATTTTACAATTTCTTGCATAGTCGTAAGATGTTATGCTAAGAGAAATCGGTTCATAAGATTTGAATAGTGCGTTACTTTATAAAACCATAGTTACATTTGGATAAATCGTCTGATGGTGGAAATCAGAAGGCTAATGATCTTATCCTAGGTGTATATCTTATGACATTCTGTTTAGAAAATAATAATCACAAACATCAGAGTAAAAAGTTTCATGGAAATAGCCCACTATATTAATAACAAACTAACTTTTTATACCCTCCACCGTAGGGATACTAACATTTATTTGCAATATCGGCCTGTATCGAGCATTTTTCTAAGAAGATTTGTAACCCACTTGACATCAGAAATATTAAACTACAGAAATCCCACCAATATGGATACTTCTTCAAGATTTGGGAAATTTGCTACAGTTATATGGGGTCATATCTCAAGATGGACCTATATTGATCTGGTAGCTAGATTCTCAATTTAGTTTGAAAATGTGGTCAATATTATCACTACTCTGAAAATCTGAATGGCTAAACCTACACCGACCCGGTAGGAGAAAACATAAGTAAAAATTCAATTCATTTTAAAATACGATTATTTGGAATACCTAAATTCAGATGGTACCCTAATATTGGGACTATACCTATATATGTGGACTGGAAATTGACCTGCCTGCAAACAAACAATGTCCCTTTGTCCCTTTGCTAGATCAAAAAACAATGTTTTCACGAAATTTATGTTGTGATCGATATAAACATTTTTTTCTGAAAAAACTGATTTTAGAAGAAAACCAGTGAGCGGAGCAGTATAGTCCGACGGGGCCGACCATATGATACCCTACACAACTTCCACGAAAATCTAACTTTATGTGGTTATATATTCTGAGCCTGGAAAATATTTCGCTATATTTACACCCTCTTGACCGACTAGAGGTCAACAAATATTACTAATATTCAGTAAATCCCTTCTAATTACTTGTCCAGATTCCCTTCACGGTGGGTTGTGTTATGATGTTCGACTTTCAATTGTGGACTATATAGGGACTACAAAATACACAACAAATTAAGTTTTCGGTCCACCTCATCCCAATATTATTATCTGATGATCACCGAAAATTATAGGCGTTATCCTTGACCATTCCTGGATCCTCATGGAAATTTTCAAAGCGATCCGCGCTGTATTTCCGCCTCCAGTGTGGTAATGTGTTACTAAATAATATCCGAGTACATACGACAATATAATTGGTATCAATTTAAAGGTCAACCACTCCTCTTGGATATACTATCAACTTCTCGGCTCTATGTCTGTTGAAAAGGCAAGTAGGCCGAGCTGGTGGTTTCCACTGGGATTTTGAATAAAATACAACTTGTTCCATAAAAGTTGGTTTATTTCACAAAATGTATTTCTATTAAAATTCCTAAATTACAAAAAAATTAGGAATTAAAAAAACTATAAAATAGTAAATATAAAACAAGCCATACTTTTTGGTATGAAACCACAAAAACTTTTAAAATAGTTCAAAAAATCAGTTCCTGAGCACAGCGTATTATCCAACTTATTGGTATTTATTCAGGACAGAAAATGGCGGTACTCAGGGACGCTACTTGACATTTTTTCTAAGTTTCGTTAAATATTTACAATAAATTGACATTCCGAAAAATTATTATTTCATAAGCAACAGTGTTGCAAGATCGTTTACAAATCAATGAGATTTTGGGAGTGCCGCTAACATTCCCCCCGCAGTATGGCAAGGAACCTTTCCGCTGCCAGACTCTCGTTGAGGGGCTACGTCCAAAATTGCCAATTTAGTTACAGGCCGATCCATGATACCTCGTTGAGTGAGCACTTTTGCACTACGGACCTGTCCATCACTTGCCAATCTCGTTTGAAGTACTTTACCACGCAGCCAAACATTTCGAGGTAGAGAAGGATCAACAATAATCACTAAGTCCCCCTGACGTAATGGTTTAGATTTTTCGTACCATTTCGACCTACAAGTTAACGAAGGCAAAAATTCAGCTAACCACTTTTTCCAAAATATGTTTGCATATTGTTGTGAAAGCAGCCAATTTTGCTTTAATAATATGCCACTGTCGCTGCAAACTGATATCGGTTTTAACCCACTTGAACTTCCCACTAGGAAGTGATTTGGAGTTAAAGCCTCTGACGTTTCGTCGTCCACAGGAACATAAGCAAGAGGCCTAGAATTTACGATATTTTCAACTTCTATTAAGGTACTTAATAGGAGCTCATCACTAGGACACCTTGCTGGCATAATTTTATATAAAATAGTTTTAATTGATCGTACAAGCCGCTCCCACGCACCTCCCATGTGAGGTGAGGCAGGAGGATTAAAATTCCATTTTGTCGTAGTACTAGTGAAAGTTTTTACTAACTCATCTTTATCTACCTCAGTTACCGCCTCACGTAACTCTCTCTCTGCGCCAACAAAATTTGTGCCATTGTCACTATAGAATTCAAGTGGAATTCCTCTTCGTGCCATAAAATTTCGAATGGCTAGAATACATGAACTTGTTGTCAGCGAATATGCAACCTCGATGTGAATTGCTCGTATAGTCAAACATGTAAACAGACATCCATATCTTTTTTCCTTGTGACGATTGACGGTGACCAATATGGGACCAAAGAAATGGTGCACCGAATGAAGCCAGTCGTGCTCTAGGCAATTTTGCCATTTGTGGACTTTGTGGAATAGCTTTGTGGATTTTACACATTTGACAGGATCGTGTTATTGTTTTAAATGTCGTACGTAGTCTGGAAATCGAGAATTTTTGTCTGATTTCATTGATGGCTGTCTCATGATTCACATGGTGAAATTTCTCATGATAGTGTAACAATATCAGTTTTGTTATATGACATTCTCGAGGTAAGATAATAGGGCGTTTTTGTTCCCAAGGCACATCTGCTTCATCAATTCTTCCATACACACGTAAAACGCCATCTTCCAGATACGGTGATTTGCAATAAATATCGCTGGATTTGTGTATAGAGGCTTTCGACATAACTTGTGATATTTCTGCGGAATATGTTTCACTTTGAGCCTGCCTATATAAAATTGTTTCTGCTCGTTTTAGCTCCTCTTGAGTTAATTCATGAGTTTGTTTCTTAATTCTGCGACAATTGTTAATAAATCTTAGTACATATGCAGCCGTCCTTAAAAGGCGGACCCATTTCGAAAATCTGAGTACATCAAAGGTTGTACATAATGTTGTAATTTTAAAAGAATGATGTACTCGTTCTTCTTCCGTTGGCTCAGGATGAGCACTTGTTTTAGGCCACTCCTCTTCAGGCAAATGTAAAAAATCTGGACCGTTAAACCATCTACTATCAATAGAAATTACAGGTATCTTCGACCATTTGTAGCATCGTCAGCTACGTTTTGCTTGCTTGGGACCCACTTCCATTCATTGAGCGAAGACAACTCTAAAATCTCTGTGACTCGAAAAGCCACAAACTGATTATATTTTCTGGCATCAGAATTGATCCAGCTTAGCACTGTTTTTGAATCAGACCAATAATATTTTTTAGATATTTTAATATCATGATTTTCCATTACAAATTTGGCAAAACGAGAACCTATAAGGGCGGCCATAAGTTCAAGACGTGGCACAGATGTAATCTTAATAGGTGCTACCCTGGTTTTCGACCCCACAATGGAGCAAACGATTGTATCATTCTTTTTCAATCTGAAATAGCAGACGGCTGCATAACCATCTTTGCTTGCGTCGACAAAGGTATGCAGTTGCACCTCTGTATCTTTATGGGTATCAAAAGATCTTAAATAACAACGGGGAATTTTAATATTTTGTATTTCGGGTAAAATATTGACCCATTGGATCCACTTTCGGTTCAATTCAAGGGGAATCGATTCGTCCCATTCTTTTTTGGCCCTCCAAACTTCTTGCATAAGAATCTTTACATACATTATAATGTGTCCGATGAGACCGAGCGGGTCGTAAATAGACATAACTAATCTTAGCATTTGCCTTTTAGTGGGAGATTTTTTATTCGAAAATATATCGCTTTCCATAAGCCAGTTAGAAATTTTGAATGTTATTACATCCTCCAAATATTCCCAAAATACTCCCAAAACCTTCTCAATCTGTTGGTTTTCTTTGAAATTTAGGCATTTAACGTTCTGTGCTTCGATTGTAGGAAGAGAATCCATTACAAATTGGTTGTTACAGATCCAATTACGAATATTAAAACCGGCTTGGCGGTGAATATATGACACTTCGGTAATTAATTGAATAGCCTCCTGAGCAGTATCCACGGAATCCAGAAGATCATCTACGTAATGATTTTCTATTATTGATTTGGATGCAGTAGGAAATTGTCTTTTAAATTGAGCTGCATTATGATTTTTCACATACTGTGAAATGCTTGGAGCACATGTGGCACCGAATATCATTACATCCATTACGTATATTTCGGGAATTTTCTCCTGCATACACTCTCGCCACAAAAATCTTTGTACGTCGCGATCTTCACGCCGTATATAAATTTGGTGGAACATCTCCTCAATGTCTCCACATATAGCCACAGATTTTTGCCGAAATTTAAAAAGAATTGATGGTAATGAAGCTAGAAAGTCAGGTCCTTTTAAAAGAAATGAATTTAAAGATGATCCATTTGATTTTGCTGCTGCATCCCAAACTACACGCGATTTACCGGGTTTGTTTCTATTAAAGACAGCGAAAATTGGTAGATACCAAACTCTTCCATCGGCTCGATCAATTTCATTTTCTTTCAATTTTCTTATGTAGCCCTTAGATAGGTATTTTGACAATGTTTCTTTAAATGTGTTGAAAAGCTCATCATTTTGCTTTAATTTTCGCTCTAAGCAAACAAGGCGTTTGAAGGCCATATCATAACTGTCAGGCAATTTTACTAAATCGTATTTCCATAATAATGGAACTATATAGTTACCATTGGCATTTCGTTTTGTAAAGTTATCTAATAAATGCAAAGCGCGTTGTTCGCTCTCAGCAATAAGAGGGTCTCTTATGCTAATCCCCACGCTTTCAAGGGCATAATAGCTTCTGACCAACTTGTCTAAATCATTATCACTCGCAGAACACTCACATAGCACATAAAGTGCTTACCTGAGTTCTTGTTCTCTGCGACTGTGCCGTATATTAGCCATCCAAGTTGTGTTCGTACAGCAACGGGCTCATACGGGGATCCCTCACGGACTTTATTATGAATTCCTAGGTCGAAATGATTCAATCCAATTAACAACATTGGCACAGCATTACTATAACTTTTCACAGGAAGATTTCGCAAGTGGCTATAATTTTGCGCCATAACTTTATAATCCAGCGATTGGGTTGGTAAATTTAGCGAATTTACAGTAAAAACATTCATGTTGAAGCGCTTTCCATTTCCACCTGAAATACCTATTTTTACTTTTTGTGAACTATTTTCCGTTCTTTCCATACCTCCAGTCCACCGAAGGCAGAGGGGGTTGGAAATGCCCTCCACATCCAATTGGTTCACTAACGACTCGTCCATTAAACTGATTGAAGATCCGTCATCTATGAAAGCATATGTGTTTATACTTTTATATTTTCCATATATTTTTACAGGAATTATTTTAAACAAAATATTTTTTATTCCAGCACTATGTGAGTTGTTGACTACTTCTTCTATATGCAAATTGTTTACATTGCCATTTGACATTTCATTATGTTCATTTGCAGGTTGCGAATATCGATGTAATGACGAGTGGTGAAAATATTCGCACCCCTCTTTACCACATTTCTTCTTCTTTCTGCACTCATCATTGTGCTTACACAAACAACACTTGCAAAGTTTGTTCTTTCTCACCACATTCCATTTCTCCCCACGATCGAGTGAGAGAAATGTTTGACAGCTAGCTACTGCTTTGCAGTTGTTGTTGCATACAACACATTTACGTTCATCGCTATGAGTATAAACGTAATCTTTTTTGTATGCCTTTTTGTTATTTGTTGATATTTTGTCTTTATGGTTTGTTGTTGTTTTCGAACAGTGAGGTTCAACTGCTATACTACTGGCAGTGATGCCAATGCTGAATATCCATTTGTCAAATTCAGACAAATTTGGATTTTTGTTTTGGTTCATCAACTGCATTTTGTAATTTGCCCATTGCATTTGATACGAAGGGGGGAGCTTTTGTATCAAATCAAAGAGAAGAGATGAATTATTTATTTCATCATACAAATTGCTGGCGGTGATGGTGGAAATTAGGCTTCGGACTTTTATCGCAAATGTGGTAAGTGTTTTTAGATTGTTTTCATCAACTACTGGCGACGATTTTATTTTATATTTTATTGAATTGATAATTTTTTCAGGTTGGCCGTACAGCAATCGAAGTACCTCAACTACTCCTGGTACATTAGCAGGATGAACCAACATCTGTTGCACGCTTTGGAGAGCTTCTCCCTTAAGAGATTTTTGAAGACGGATTAAGTTTTCCGCATTAGTGAAGTTGCAGGCGGCTGTTGACCATTCCAAAGTGGAAATAAAAGTGGGCCATTCTTCCGGATTGCCAGAGAATGGTGGCAATTCCTTCGGCATGGATTGCCTAGCATTTATGTGCGACTGTAGTAGCCTGTTGTGAGGTTCCAGACTTACAGGTGGACAAAATGATGTCGCTGTATTGGCATTAGGAGAAATATTCATAGTCGAAGACATCGGTGCATTCTGTAAGAACGTATGTGGAGCTGAATTATTAATGTATGACTGCTGACTTGGCTGATGAGAAGCGAAATTCGTATTACGATTCAGTGGAGCTGGATCCTCATTAGGTGAAATATTCATGGTGGTAGAAATTGGAGCAGTTTGTAAAAAGGTGTGGGGAGCAGAATTATTAATAATTGTTGGCTGATAAGGACGAAAATTTGCATTGCGAATTAGTGGAGGTCGAGGTAAATGTGGATTTACGGTTACATGAGGAAGATGATCAATGACACCTGACTGCACTTCTGGGTGGCAGACGCTTGTAGTGGCCGTGTACATTGCACGATTTGGTATTGACAAGGTACTCGCAGAGGCAGTGGAGACAATGGGCACGAATGAAGTATTTCCAGTTTGGTGATTATGATTTATTTGCATGTTTGTTTTTGGTTTATTTTGCGTATTGGCGTGACCTGACATGTCACAATAAACAATCTCGTGGGGCAAGCTTGTAGCTTGCTGATTTGTGTTGGTACATTGATTATTAGCGGCAGATAGATGCCTATCTTCAGGGAGAATTTCTGATGTTTCATCTTGATTTGGAACTTTATTTAGCCAATTTTGTACTGTTTGGGATTTGTTAGACGAAGTATCACTTATATCTTCGGCTTCCTCAAGAAGTTGGTATTTTTTATTTAGATATTCTGTATTAAATATTCGCTCTTCTTCAAGTCTTTTAAGTTGTAATTGAATTTTACGCGAATGTGACTTGTTAGAATGAGCAGAACTCCGAGTTGTAGCAGTGGATGCTGGTGAGTTAGGTCGTATGGCGGAGCACTGCGGACATTTTTGGGTTATGTCCGAAGTGGAATTTTTGCAGTTGAATTTTTTGTTGCATTCTATGCAATATTTCTCATTTTCGTCAGGGGATTTTTGACTTAGTGAAATATTGTGATCATTGTGTTGCTGACCTTCTGAATTTGATAACTCCATTTTCTACTTACTGCGAGATTGGCAAGTTATTGTAGACGCTGCAGTTGGCCCAGGATGATACCACAAAAAGAATTTTAAAATGTTGAAAAGGCAAGTAGGCCGAGCTGGTGGTTTCCACTGGGATTTTGAATAAAATACAACTTGTTCCATAAAAGTTGGTTTATTTCACAAAATGTATTTCTATTAAAATTCCTAAATTACAAAAAAATTAGGAATTAAAAAAACTATAAAATAGTAAATATAAAACAAGCCATACTTTTTGGTATGAAACCACAAAAACTTTTAAAATAGTTCAAAAAATCAGTTCCTGAGCACAGCGTATTATCCAACTTATTGGTATTTATTCAGGACAGAAAATGGCGGTACTCAGGGACGCTACTTGACATTTTTTCTAAGTTTCGTTAAATATTTACAATAAATTGACATTCCGAAAAATTATTATTTCATAAGCAACAGTGTTGCAAGATCGTTTACAAATCAATGAGATTTTGGGAGTGCCGCTAACAATGTCTATGTCGGCTCAGGAGTAAATATATACACTATAGAATACAAATTTTGTCATTTTTCACACAAAACTTAGGGTCCATTTACACGCTAAATATTGATCGATCTTTATCAAAACCGGCATGCTTATTCTTTGGCCCAATCCCCTTTTCCATGTAGAAATTCGCGGTGTTTGGGATATAATTGCGGCCTCTAGAGCGACCAGAAAATCAGACAAAAATTTAGTTTTTGGTCCATTTTATTATAGGGGTCTTCATTGGCCAGAACTCATCCTACATGCAAAATTTCGTGAAGATTGGTACATAACTGCGGCCTGTATCGTGTTTACAAATTATAATGGACAGACGGACGGACCGACGGACGGACACACATGTCTAGATCGACTCATCTAGTCAAGATATGACGATCGGTATACTTAAAGGTGGTTCTAGGACCAATATTTCGCGGCGTTACAAACTCTTGGGGGCTGCACAAAGCTATAATACCCTGACAACATAGTTGTGTAGGGTATAATAAGGGGTTACAGGTACGAACATTTGGGTTTTAAACCGGGTGAACAATATTTATATTCTGCTTCGACATTTTTCAAAGCAAGATTTTTGGCATGAAGAGGTGTCGGAGTTTTCCACAGGGAGAAGGAAAAGTACGACCATATTGTCTTGAGCATTCTTTGGAACCGCACACATGCTTGAAGTTAAACCAGTAAAGAAAGTTCAAAATTCGGACTGGTCGATATGATACCCTTCACCACTTTAGATACATATAAGAAATGCTAATATATATAATATTCTATAGATGGAACAGACATAGCGTCGTTGGAGGACCATTGAGATGGAATCGGGCTATTAAATATCTAAAAACCCATACACATATCACGGGCAGACTTGAATCCTTTGGTGTTTTTTATGAAATCGACCTAATTGAGCAACCGTTGCATATACTATTTGGACGAAAATATATATAAGACCTATATCTAAATCTGAACCGATTTCAATTAACCTTAACACAAATCATTCTTGACTCTATTGCATTCGCTATGCAAAATTTTATCTCAATCGGGCAAATATTGCGAGTTTTGAGCACCATTTTCATAAAATCGGCCGAAACGATTTGAACAAACAGTACATTGTGCAAAATTCTGTCTCAATCGGACAAATATTGGGAGTTTGGTGCACCATTCACTTAAAAGCAGAGGAAACTATATATGGGACCTTTATCTAAATCTGAACCGATTTAAACAAAACTTTGCATACAACAAATCGATCTAATTCAGTACGTTGTACAAAATTGTGTCTCAATGGGAAAACTATCAGGGGTTTGGTGCACTATTTATATAAAATCGGACAAAAATATATATGGGAGCTATATCTAAATCTGAACCGATTTTTCTCGATTTCAATAGGGCTCGTCCTGGGGCCAAACAAAAGAGCTGTGCCAAATTTTATCAAATTCGGATCATAAATGCGGCTGGTACTTTGTTTACAATTTATCATTGACAGACGGACATGCACAAATCGACTTAGGAAGAGAATATGCATAGTATTCTCAAAGGAATTATCTGCGTATCTCGTTTATTGTTCCCTATTACAAACATATGCACAGGGATATAATACCCTGTACACAGTGTGGTAAATGGTATACCAAGAAAATAGCCATCTCTGGTTCCGGCATGAATGATCAAGAGGGTTCACCAGACTCCTTGTGTTAGGTTTGGACGAGAGTAATGGATATATGTAACCCACCGATTCTAAGTTATGGACTAAACATCACGAAATTTTGCATGTAGGATGGGTTTTGCCCAAAGAAGACGCCTATTGTGTTTGGTAATGATCAGTTAATATTTAGTGGATGAAATGGACCAACAACTTTATTTTTGTCTATTATGATATGGTTTAGTATTACTATTGCACCACTAGAGGGCGGAAATGTCGCGCTGATCACTTTGAAATTTTACACGAAGTTCTTGTTATGGTTAAGGACGACGCCTATAATATTCGGTGATGTTGAGATGATATTTAGGAGGTGCAATGAAACAAAAGCTTTATTTTTGTCACAGTTTCTAGTCGCTCTAGAGGTCATTATTACATGCAGAACACCACACATTTTACAAGGTAAAGGGGCTCTGACCAAATACTAAGAACCGCAAAAAAATTAGAGAAAGTTAGATTTTCGTAGGGTATCATATGGTCGTCCCGTCCGACAATACTGCTCCACTTACTTCCTTACTTAGCTGGCTTGTTACAGAACAGATGTTCCATAAGCCGAACTTAAAAAAGACTTCCTAACGCGTCTGTCTTGTGCGCATCTCCTCCAATTTGAATGACCATGTTCCGAGATGTAGTATTCTACTTGGTCTTTCCATCTAATTCGTGACCTTCCCTTTCTGTGTGAACCATCATGCCTTAAATGCCTTATGAGCTGAGGCATTCTCATTCATTCTCATTCATTCGCACAACATGGCCTAGCCACTGTAGTCGCTGCAGCTCAATACGACTGACTATGCCAATGTCCGCGTATAGATTGTAAAGTTAGTGGTTCATTCGACGGCGATATTCACCGTCAACGCAGATCGGGCACGTAGATCTTTCGAATAATTTTTCTCTCAAACACCCCAAGAGCTGCATCACCCATGCTTCAGATCCACATAACAACACTGGTAGTATGATCATCTTGTAAGGTGTGAGTTTGATCTGGCGGGAGGTGGCCTTGCTTTTGAGTTGCTTGCTGATACCATAGTAGTTGGCCAACACTATCCTTCTCCGAATTTCAAAACTGATTTCATTAATTTTATTACCAAGGCATGTAAAATCTTTAACTACCTCGAAGCTGTAATTCTCAAGTTCCACAGTTGGTCTGAGTCTACTGGACGTCTTGCGCGTTGATACCATCAGCTTGGTCTTTTCGCCATTTACTGCCAGACCCACTTTGACAGACTCCTTTTCAATTTGTTCAAAGGTGGCTGTTACCGCTCGCAATGTTCGACCTATTATATCGATGTTGTTTGGTGTACAGAGTGCCATTTCTGTTCACATTTGCGTCTCGTATGACATTTTCCAGCAGGATGTTAAATAGATCACACGACAGACTGTCACCTTGTCTGAATCCTCGTTCGGTATTAAAGAGCTCCGAGAGATCCTTTTCGACTTTAACTGCTGATCTTGTGCCAGTTAAAGTTATCCTGCATAGCCGTATTAATTTTGCAGGAATGCCAAATGCAGACATGGCTTTATACACCTCTGAACGGATAGGGCTGTCGAATGCGGCTTTATAGTCGACAAATAGGTGGAATGTGTCGATGTGTTTTTCGTGGGTTTTTTCCAGGATTTGACGCAGAGTGAAAATCTGGTCAATGGTGGATTTGCAAGATCTGAAGCCGCATTGGCATGGTCCAAAAATGTCATTGACCATCGGCTTCAGTCGTTCACACATTACGCTGGATAGCACTTTATATGCGATGGGAAGGAGACTTATTCCTCTATAGTTGGCACATATCGTCATGGCTCGTGTTTTGGGCATGCATTCTTCTAGCCAAGCATCTGAGCACCAGTCTTGAATACTTCGGCGTGTAACCCATTGGCACCTGCTGCTTTATTGTTCTTCAGCCGATTAATTTGCTATTCTGACCTCATCTTGGCTAGGTGTCATCATCTCTTATTGGTTCTGCGGTATCTTCGCCACCGCCACTATTTGATACCAGAAGCTTTTCAAAATGCTCCTTCCAGATCCTCGACAGGATGTTTGTATCTGTCACCAGGTTTTTGTTCTTCATCTCTACAGGAGGATGTGCCTACACCAAAGCCTTCGGTTCGGTGTTTTACTAGTTGGTAAAATTTCCGGATTTCATTCTGACTACTGTACATCTCGATTTGCTCACACTCAACCTTTTCTTGTTCATTCTTCTTTTTCTAAAAATACGTTTTTCCTCTCTCCTTTTCTCCATCGCATTACGTGTTGCTATTGTCCGCAGGGTTACCCTATACGCTGCGCTATTCACATCGGTAGCATTACGATACTCCTGATCGTACCATGGGTTTCGTGATGTGGTTTTTGGTACCCAAGTGTTGTTTTTGCTGCAGTTTGTAGGGAGTGAGCAATTCTCTGCCATTGTGCTTCTATACTTGTATATCGGGACAAGAAGTGCCTTCGTCAAGCAGGTGGGTAAGTTGAGCGGAGTAGGCCTCGGCTACCTGTTGTATTTGCATCATTTCGACGTCGAGTTTCCGTGTTACATTAAATCGCACCTTTGCTGCTACATTAAGACGGGTGCGTACCTTGGCTGCCACAAGGTAATGGTCCGAATCTATATTCGATCCTCGGATCGATCGAACGTCTAATACACTGGATAAATGCCTTCCGTCTATCACAATATTATCAATTTGATTTTTCGTTGCTTGATAAGGAGAAATCCAGGTGGCCTTGTGTATATCGAGATGCTTGAATCTGGTGCTGCTAACTACCATGTTTTTGCTGCCGTGAAGTCAATCAATCTTATGTCGTTGTCGGATGTTTCATCATGGAGACTGAATTTTCCGACGGTGGGACCAAAAATATTTTCCCTTCCGATTTTGGCATTAAAATCTCCTAGCAGAATTTTAATGTCATGGCCAGGGCAACGGTCATATGCTGTTTCTGGCGCTCGTAAAATATGTCTTTGATCTGCTCATCTTTGTCTTCGGTCGGAGCATGGGCGCAAATAAGATTGATGTAGAAGAACTTCGATTTTATGCGGATTATAGCAATTCGCTCATCTACTGGAGTGAATCTGGAGACGAGGTATTTTATTCTCCTATTAACCATAAATCCGCAGTCAAATTCATGTCTCGTTTCATGGCAGCTATAATACAGGTCGTAATCATCTGTTTTACTCACGCCAGTCCCTTTTCATCGCATTTCCTGCAAGACAAAAATATTGGCTTTGTACTTCTTGAGTACATCCACCAAAGCGAAAACTGTGCCTGTTCTGTACAGCGTGCGCACATTCCATGTGCAGATTCACAGATCGTGGTCCTTTATACGTTTGCGGAAGTCGTCAACATTAGGAGGGTTTTGTTTTCTTTTTCTTAGCTTTTTCATAGTAGGTTGCGTTTTCCGAGTATGGACAACTAACACGAAGCCTCAACCCATTTTTTTATAGTTCTTATGGGTGAACTCGCGGCACATATCAACGGGTGATGAAAATAGTTACCCCAGGTGACATCGCGGATAGATCAGTGTCCACAATTGAGATGAATGAGGGACCAAGATAAGCCTGGACTTCGCAATTTTAAAGCCAATCAGAGCCGTTGCATGGTATCTATTTAATCATTGACGTCATCTACGACACCATTTACAAAAAAATCGAATGACTATACATTTATGGAAACTATATCTAATTCTGAACCGATTTCAACAGAACTTAGCGGTTGCCATGCTAGGCCTAATCTGCTAAGCCTTACAAAATTTCGTGTCAATCGGGCACTCATTGTGACTTAGTTGGAATATTGTGGAATCGGTTAAATCTATATATGAGTTCTAAATCTGAACCGAATTTTATCTCATTCGGTTTAAAAATGAGACCTGAAGTTTGTTTAGAATTTTACATATGCAGGCAGACAGGCATAAATCAAAACAGAAAATATTTGCATGGAAATTCTTAAAAATATCCACTTATTAGTCTCCTGCCGGATACGCCACCTATGGCGTGCGAACATATGGCTTCGGAACTATATATCTAAATCTGAAACGAGTGTCGAAGAGACCTCATGTCAGTGTCTGCTTAACCAAGATGGAATATTAATGAGAGTATGGCCGATCTGAACTTATTTTAGATAATACGGGAAGATGTCTATATTACAAGAGGTTCGACAGGGCCAAATAACGTCTGGCACAGCATTTTACTTACTCTTGAGAAATCTTTTAGTAATTTGGGGACTTATTAACGATGACAGCTTGACTGAGCAAACTATAACTGCAGATTATTTTAACAGTGATCTCAATACAATAAATATACTAAATAAAAAAATAATTATTTTCAACATTTTTGTGTTCCGAGATTTATTTAGAAATTGCTCAAAAATGCAACTTCATTGGAAATATTTTCACGAAGGAAATTTTTCTTCGTTTCCTTTCAAATAAAATATTAAAAAAATGCCAACAACACCTAACAAATAGATTGGGTAAATTCCAAAAATACTTCGTTGTTATTGTTGCCTCTTTGGTGCAGAACATTGCGTACCGGAAGAACTTCAAAAGATTTATATTTTATTGTTTTGTTGGCATTAAAATGCCTTTTCCCCTGCAGAGCTGCTACATTTGCTGCTCTTGGCTCCAGCTTCAGCTACTGATGCTATTCGCACTTATGTATCCTAGGAGGAGCGCACAACTTGGCTCAGGAATATAAACGAATAAAGAAAATTTTCGCCGGAATGCAGCAGGTAAAAATGAGTACTTTATCATTAAAGTTTTTCTTACGGTAGACGGCTGTGAAAAGTCGTTTAATTGCAATTTACGCTTCTATCCGAACATTGGAGAGAAAAAAACTAAAGTAGATTATGGCAGAATTATTTACACTTCTTAGAGGGGAGCGTGGATTGGAGGGGTGAGCGATATGCGTTGCATTATTATTATGAATGTATGGTGATTATTTTTTGGTATACTACTATTTTTGGCAAGAGTTTCTGACACATTTTTTAAAGAATATTTTTCAAGGCGTAGATTTTTTAAGGCTCATATCAATGCGTAGATTTTTTAATCCACGCCTTCCAAGGCGTGGATTTTTTAAAGAATATTTTTTCAAGGCCTTCCAAGGCGTGGATTTTTTAAAGAATATTTTTTCAAGGCCTTCCAAGGCGTGGATTTTTTAAAGAATATTCTTTCAAGGCCTTCCAAGGCGTGGATTTTTTAAAGAACATTTTTTTCAAGCCCTTCCAAGGCGTGGATTTTTTAAAGAATTCTTTTTTCAAGGCCTTCCCAGGCGTGGATTTTTTAAAGAATATTTTTTTCATGGCCTTACAAGGCGTGGATTTTTTAAATAATATTTTTTTCAAGGCCTTCCAATGCGTGGATTTTTTAAAAAATATTTTTTCAAGGCCTTCCAATGCGTGGATTTTTTAAAGAATATTTTTTTCAAGGCCTTCCAATGCGTGGATTTTTTAAAGAATATTTTTTCAAGGCCTTTCCAATGCGTGGATTTTTTAAAGAATATATTTTTCAAGGCCTTTCCAATGCGTGGATTTTTTAAAGAATATTTTGTTCAAGGCCTTCCAATGCGTGGATTTTTTAAAGAATATTTTTTCAAGGCCTTCCAATGCGTGGATTTTTTAAAGAATATTTTTTTCAAGGCCTTCCAATGGATTTTTTAAAGAATATTTGTTCAATGCCTGCTCAGACGTGGATTTTTTAAAGAATATTTTTTCAAGGCCTGCCCAGACGTGGATTTTTTAAAGAATATTTTTTCAAGGCCTTCCAAGGCGTGGATTTTTTAAAGAATATTTTTCAAGGCCTGCCCAGACGTGGATGTTTTAAAGAATATTTTTTCAAGGCCTTCCAAGGCGTGGATTTTTTAAAGAATATTTTTCAATGCCTTCCAAGGCGGGGATTTTTTAAAGAATATTATTTCAAGGCCTTCCAAGGCGGGGATTTTTTAAAGAATATTTTTCAAGGCCTTCCAAGGCGGGGATTTTTTAAAGAATATTTTTCAAGGCCTTCCAAGGCGTGGATTTTTTAAAGAATATTTTTTTCAATGCCTAATAAGGTGGCCATGAAACGAGACGTGAATTTGGCTGCGGATTTATGGTTAACAGGAGAATAAAATACATCGTCTCCAGATTCACTCCAGTAGATGAGCGAATTGTTATAATCCGTATAAAAGCGAAGTTCTTCCACGTCAGTCTC
The DNA here is from genome assembly GCF_032173495.1 of Musca vetustissima. Taxonomy (NCBI): domain Eukaryota; kingdom Metazoa; phylum Arthropoda; class Insecta; order Diptera; family Muscidae; genus Musca; species Musca vetustissima. The sequence continues at coordinate 22,564 of NW_026882725.1, read as the reverse complement.
ATTTGCGCCTATGCTCCGACCGAAGATAAAAATGAACAGACCAAAGACATATTTTACGAGCGCCTAGAAAGAGCATATGACCCTTTCCCTGGCCATGACATTAAAATTCTGCCTGGAGATTTTAATTCAAAAATCGGAAGGGAACATAGCTTTGGCCCCACCATCGGAAAATTCAGCCTCCATGAAGAAACAACGGCATGCGGTTGATTGACTTCACGGCAACAAAAAAACATGGTAGTTAGCAGCACCAGATTTAAGTATCTCGATATACACAAGGCCAATTGGATTTCTCCCGATCGAACAACGAGAAATCAAATCGATCATGTTGTGATAGACGGAAGGCAGTCATCTAGTGTTTTTGACGTCCGATCGATCCAAGGAGCGAATATCGATTCGTATCATTACCTTGTGGCAGCCAAGGTACGCACCCGTCTTAATGTAGCAGTAAAGGTGCGATCTAACACGGAAATTTGACGTCGAAAAGCTGCAAACACAACAGATAACATAAGCCTACTCCGCTCAACTTAATATAGAAGCACAGTGGCAGAGAATTGCCCACTTCCTACAAACTGTAGCAAAAGCAACACTTGGGTACCAAAGACCACCATCAAGAAATCCGTGGTACGATCAGGAGTGTCGTAATGCTACTGATATAAAAAACGCAGCGTATAGGGCAACCCTGCGGACAGTAGCAAAACGTAACATGATGGAGAACTATCGGGAGAAAAGGAGAGAGGAGAAACGTGTTTTCAGAAAAAAGAAGAACAAGAAAAACGTGAGCGTGAGCAAATCGAGATGTACAGGAGTCAGAATGAAGTCCGAAAATTCTATCAACGGATAAAACACCAAACCGAAGGCTTTAGTGCAGGCACATCCTCCTGTAGAGATGAAGAAGGAAACCTGGTGACAGATACAGACAGTGTGCTGAGGATATGTAAGGAACATTTTGAAAAACTACTGGTATCAAATAGTAGCGATGAAAAGGATACCCCAGAACCAATAATAGATGACGGTATAGAGTGTATACCACCTAGCCAGGATGAAGTCAGAATATCAATCAATCGTCTGAACAATAATAAAGCAGCATGTGCCGATGGGTTACAAGCCGAAATATTCAAGACTGGTGGTCAGATGCTGGTATGGAGCATGAACCAGCTGATTAGTAAAATTTGGCTAGAAGAATGCATGCCCAATGATTGGAACCTGTGTCCCGTGCACAAAAAACGAGACAAGGCGATATGTGTCAACTATAGAGGAATAAGTCTCCTTCCCATCGCATATAAAGTGCTATCCAGCGTACTGTGTGAGCGATTGAAGCCAATGGTCAATGACATTATTGGTCAATGACTTCAGACCTGTTAAATCTACCATTGACCAGATTTTCACTCTGCGCCAATTCCTGGAAAAGACCCACGAAAAACATATCGACACATAACATCTATTCGTCTACTATAAAGCCGCATTCGACAGCCCTATCCGCTCAGAGGTGTACAAAGCCATGTATGCGTTTGGCATTCCTGCAAAATTAATACGGCTATGCAGGATAACTTTAACTGGCACAAGATCAGCAGTTAAAGTCGAAACGGACCTCTTGGAGTCCTTTAATACCGAACGAAGATTCAGACAAGGTGACAGTTTGTCGTGTGACCTTTTTAACATCCTGCCGGAAAAGGTCATACGAGAGGCAAAAGTGAACAGAAATGGCACTCTGTACACCAAATAATGCATGTTAGTCGGCTACGCCGATGACATCGACATAATGGGTCGAACTCTGAGAGCTGTAACAGCCACCTTTGAACAAATATAGAAGGAGTGGGTCTGGCAGTAATCGGCGAGAAGACCAAGCTGATGGTATCAACGCACAAGACGTCCAGTAGGCTCGGACCAGCTGTGGAACTTGAGAACTACAGCTTTGAGGTAGTCAAAGATTTTATATACCTTGGTACCGCCATAAATAAAACGAATGACATCCGTTTTGAAATTCGGAGAAGGATAGTGATGGCCTACTATGGTCTGAGCAAACAACTCAAAGGCAATGCCACTCTTCCGTCAGACCAAACTCATACTTTACAAGACGCTGATATTACACGTGCTGTTATATGAATCTGAAGCATGGGTCTTGCGCAAGCAGATGTGGCAGCTCTTGGAGTGTTTGAGAGAAAAATTCTTCGAAAGATTTATGTGCCGATCTACGTTGACGGTGAATATCGTCGTCGAATGAATCATGAGTTGTACCAGCTATTCTCGGACATCGACATTGTTAGACGTATTGAGCTGCAGTGAGTACGTTGCCTAGGTCATGTTGTGAGAATGGATGAAGATGCCACAGACCAGAAAGGCATATAAAAGCGAACCAGCTGATGGTTCACACAGAAGGGGAAGGCCACGAATACGATGGAAAGATCAAGCCGAAGACACAATCTCGGAAAGTAGTCTTTCAAATTGGAAAAACTGCGCAAAAGACCGACGCACCTGTAAATCTTTTTTAAGCTCGGCTTATGGAACGAAAGTTCTGTCACAAGCCAGTTAAGTAAGTAAGTACTAGGGTGGAGATTTTTTAACGAATATTTTGTCAAAACCTTCCAAGGCGTGGATTTTTTAAAAAATATTTTTCGAGAGACCATCTCAAGGCGTGGATTTTTTAAAGAATATGTTTTCAAAGCCTTCTAAGGCGTAGATTTTTTAAAGAACTTTTTTTTCAAAGCCTTCTAAGGCGTGGATTTTTTAAAGAATATTTTTCGAGAGACCATCCCAAGGCTTGGATATTTTAAAGAATATTTTTTCAAAGCCTTGTAAGGCCTAGATTTTTTAAAGAACTTTTTTTCAGAGGGCCAAAAGAGGCGTGGATTTGTTAGAGAACATTTTTTCAAGGGCCAATAAAGGCGTGGATTTTTTAAAGAACTTTTTTTCAAAGCCTATAAGGCGTGGATTTTTTAAAGAATATTTTTTTCCAAGCCTTCTAATGCGTAGATTTTTTAACGAATATTTTTTTCCAAGCCTTCTAATGCGTAGATTTTCTAAAGATTTTTATCAAGGCCTTCACAAGTTTTTAAATAAGAAATCTGCTTACCAAATAGCTTTACCAATGTTTCCTGAATTGTTGATTTCCCAAGGGCTCATGCAATCAATTGCCTTTTTGTTGTTGTTTTTACTGCTCGGAGATAACTTGTTTTAATTAACAATTAAAAATGTAAGGGTTCCGTGAACAAAAAACCAAATCCAAACACAATTTTTATATCCGGAAACCTAACAAACACAATTTTTATTTGAACAACGAAAATTAGAAAAATTTACAAAAACAACATCAACGAAAACAATAAAACCATGGAATTCATTATGATACCTTTTCTTGTTGTTGTTTTTTGTTGTTGTCGGTGTTATCCCAATTGATAGCGTTGCTCAATAATTTGTTTCCGTTACGTTTTGATTCCTTTGGCGTTTCTTTCCGTCCTTCCGTTACAATTAAAAGATGTAACCTTTTTTTCGTTCGTTCCTTCTTTTTCTGATGGCGGATTCACCTTCACTTTTACTTTGGGGTTTCCATTTCAGCAACTACTTAAAATTCATCCAACAACAAGATAGCAAATTATCAATAGGAGAAGATGAAAATTAGGGGAAATTAAAGGAAAGAAATAGGGACGAGAGATTTGATATTTCAGATTTTGGGGAGGGGGAACAAAGGAAGGGGTTCGGGGTGACTGAAAAGGGGAACATTTTATTTTCAAGATTTAAATTTTTATAAAATCCTTGTTAAAGAAATTTTAGAAAATATCCAAAAAATCAAATGTGGATGAAAATGCACCTGCATTAACTTCAACCTCGAAGTCTCTCATCTCTTTGTTCCAAAATTGTTGCACATAAATCCAAATTCTTAATTACAACAATTAAAACTCACATCACTGCAACAATGTTCGTTTAATTTTCTGCTGCTTCTTCATCGTCGTCTGCTTGTACTTCAACTTATATGTTTGCTTTTAATGATCCATGCTGAGATTTGAAAACCCACACTCCAAAAAAATATTTGAACGTGTGCAATGTAGTGGATGAAAATACTCAAAAATGTTCTGGGTAAACATTGCCGCCACCAAAGCACCCCCACCCAAACCGGCTCTTACAATTTCAAGAGGTCTTATATGACGTTTTACAATATTTATCTACGATGCGATAGTAAAGGCGATGAAAGGAGATGCGGAGTGTAAGAAAAATATGGTGGAAACAGTGGTGTGGGGAGGAGGGAACAAAATATTTTTTGAAAAGCCGTGAATTTTTTTAAAGAATATTTTTTCAAGGACCTCCATAGGCGTGGATTTTTTAATGAATATATTTCCCAGGGCTACTATAGGCGTGAATTTAAAAATAAAATTTTCAAGGATCCCTATTTAAAGAATATTTTTCAAGGGCCAACTGAGGCGTGGATTTCTTAAAGAATATTTTTCAAGGGCCAACTGAGGCGTGGATTTATTAAAGAATATTTTTCAAGGGCCAACTGAGGCGTGGATTTATTAAAGAATATTTTTCAAGGGCCAACTGAGGCGTGGATTTATTAAAGAATATTTTTCAAGGGCCAACTGAGGCGTGGATTTATTAAAGAATATTTTTCAAGGGCCAACTGAGGCGTGGATTTATTAAAGAATATTTTTCAAGGGCCAACTGAGGCGTGGATTTATTAAAGAATATTTTTCAAGGGCCAACTGAGGCGTGGATTTATTAAAGAATATTTTTCAAGGGCCAACTGAGGCGTGGATTTATTAAAGAATATTTTTCAAGGGCCAACTGAGGCGTGGATTTATTAAAGAATATTTTTCAAGGGCCAACTGAGGCGTGGATTTATTAAAGAATATTTTTCAAGGGCCAACTGAGGCGTGGATTTATTAAAGAATATTTTTCAAGGGCCAACTGAGGCGTGGATTTATTAAAGAATATTTTTTCAAGGGCCAACTGAGGCGTGGATTTATTAAAGAATATTTTTCAAGGGCCAACTGAGGCGTGGATTTATTAAAGAATATTTTTCAAGGGCCAACTGAGGCGTGGATTTATTAAAGAATATTTTTCAAGGGCCAACTGAGGCGTGGATTTATTAAAGAATATTTTTCAAGGGCCAACTGAGGCGTGGATTTATTAAAGAATATTTTTCAAGGGCCAACTGAGGCGTGGATTTATTAAAGAATATTTTTCAAGGGCCAACTGAGGCGTGGATTTATTAAAGAATATTTTTCAAGGGCCAACTGAGGCGTGGATTTATTAAAGAATATTTTTCAAGGGCCAACTGAGGCGTGGATTTCTTAAAGAATATTTTTCAAGGGCCAACTGAGGCGTGGATTTATTAAAGAATATTTTTCAAGGGCCAACTGAGGCGTGGATTTCTTAAAGAATATTTTTCAAGGGCCAACTGAGGCGTGGATTTCTTAAAGAATATTTTTCAAGGGCCAACTGAGGCGTGGATTTCTTAAAGAATATTTTTCAAGGGCCACTATAGGCGTGGATTTCTTAAAGAATATTTAACATACGCGCACACATACACACCATCGTCCTCACATACTTCTTAGGAAAAGATAGTAGACGACACATAGTAACAGTTATTTGAAGTGGGGAGAAAGTAAATGAAGAGGGGGCCATCAGGTGTAAACCAAGCCATGACGATATGTGCGGTTCTGTCTTAATCACTGCTTTAATTTTTATCTGGAAAAACGTTGGGTTCTCCATGGATTGCTTGATAATTTTATATGTATTCTCCTCATGAGGGTGTGTGTGGATGAGTGTAACATCTTCGAACTGAAGTGCTTCATTAGCGATGTGTGGCAAAATTTATTAGGATTGTTTTATAGAAAATTAAAATAATTCGCAAGGTGAGAGCCAATTTAAAAACGAACGACAAATGAAAGGCCTTGAAAAAATATTCTTTAATAAATCCACGCCTTCGATAGGCCTTGAAAAAATATTCTTTAATAAATCCACGCCTTCGATAGGCGCCTAGAAATATGCTTTAATAAATCCACGCCTTCGATAGGTGCCTAGAAATATTCTTTAATAAATCCATGCCTGGGATAGGCCTTAAAAAAATATTCTTTAATAAATCCACGCCTTGTTTAAGTCCTTAAAAAAATATTTTTTAATAAATCTACGCCTTCGATAGGCCTTAAAAAAATATTCTTTTATAAATCTACGTCTTGTCTAGGTCCTGAAAAAATATTCTTTTATAAATCCACGCCTACGAAAGGCCTTGAAAAAATATTCTTTTATAAATCCACGCCTACGAAAGGCCTTGAAAAAATATTCTTTTATAAATCCACGCCTACGAAAGGCCTTGAAAAAATATTCTTTTATAAATCCACGCCTACGAACGGCCTTGAAAAAATATTCTTTAATAAATCCACGCCTACGAAAGGCCTTGAAAAAATATTCTTTTATAAATCCACGCCTCAGTTGGCCCATGAAAAATATTCCTTAATAAATCCACGCCTCAGTTGGCCCTTGAAAAAATATTCTTTTTAATAAATCCACGCCTAAGAAAGGCCTTCCAAAAATATTCTTTTATAAACCCACGCCTATTGCCTTGATAGTCCTCCAAAAATATTCTTTTATAAACCCACGCCTATTGCCTTGATAGTCCTCCAAAAATATTCTTTTATAAACCCACGCCTATTGCCTTGATAGTCCTCCAAAAATATTCTTTTATAAATCCACGTCTCAGTTGGCCCTTGAAAAATATTCTTTAATAAATCCACGCCTCAGTTGGCCCTTGAAAAATATTCTTTTATAAATCCACGCCCTTGAAAAATATTCTTTTATAAATCCACGCCTCAGTTGGCCCTTGAAAAATATTCTTTAATAAATCCACGCCTCAGTTGGCCTTGAAAAATATTCTTTTATAAATCCACGCCTCAGTTGGCCCTTGAAAAATAGTCTTTAATAAATCCACGCCTCAGTTGGCCCTTGAAAAAATATTCTTTACTAAATCCACGCCTCAGTTGGCCCTTGAAAAATATTCTTTTATAAATCCACGCCTCAGTTGGCCCTTGAAAAATAGTCTTTAATAAATCCACGCCTCAAATCCACGCCTCAGTTGGCCCTTGAAAAATATTCTTTTATAAATCCACGCCTCAGTTGGCCCTTGAAAAATATTCTTTAATAAATCCACGCCTCAGTTGGCCCTTGAAAAATATTCTTTAATAAATCCATGCCTCAGTTGGCCCTTGAAAAATATTCTTTAATAAATCCATGCCTCAGTTGGCCCTTGAAAAATATTCTTTAATAAATCCACGCCTATAGAGGTCCTTGAAAATATATTATTTATAAACTTCTTGCCGTTAGAGGGCCTTAAAATATTCTTTAAACAACGCACATCTATAGAGGTCCTTAGAAATATTCTGTAAAAAGCCATGCCTTGAGTTGGCTCTGAGAAAAATTGTCCCCCTAAATCTTCCTATTTTAGATGTTTGTTTCCATAACTCTACATTCAGATACATACGATTGCAATATGAAATGGACATGTTAAAAGCTATCAAGTTTTAGTTTTTTCCCTCTGTTGTGGCATGTGACACCAGGATGGAAGAGAACCCTCCTTAGAATTAAAAGGGTTTTGCCTAACATTTTATCTAGCAGTTGGTTTTTTGAGAACATCGTTTTTATACATCTCAGAAAAATTAAGTGTCCTGTTGTAGTTTTTTGTTGCATCCTCTGCGAAAAAAGGTTTCATTTGCACAAAGGACGAAAGATAACGGTGAAACAGGTACTTGAAATGTCAAAAGTGTAAGAAAAACATATAAACGAAAAAAAAAACAAAAAAAAAAAAAAGAAAATGATAAGCAATTGTAAGTGCAGAACATTAGGTAGCTCACTTAATACGATAAGCATAGAAATACTACAAAGGACAAAAAAACACAAAGACAAAAAACGACATTCTAGTGTCCTGCTTCAATTTAAGATGTGAAACAAGAAGACTCTTCTTTTGTCAGATTTGCTTTTTTGTGTTCATGTTTTCTTATCTGACACTTTACACGCTGCGGAACATGTCACAATGAATTTTAAATAATTCAAGACATTTCAATTTGTTTTTATACCCTTCACCACTCTGTGGTACAGGGTATTATGTCTTTGTGCATATGTTTGTAACAGGCAAAAATAATCGAGATAGACCCATGGTTCCTTTTGAGAATATGCATAGAATCACATTCTGAGTCGATTTACGCATGTCCGTCTGTCCGTCCGTCTGTCCGTCCATGTATTTTTGTGAACAAAGTACAGGTCGCATTTATGATCCGATTTGGATGAAATTTGGCACAGATTACTTAATTGGCCCAAGGACGAACCCTATTGAAATTGGAGAAAATCGGTCGACGTATAGGCATAGCTCCCATAAAAGGGTACCCCCAAATTTTCGCTATTTTGAGGTTCTTGAGCGCGTTTTTTAATTGAATTCGCTGAAATTTGGTACTTTGGGTTCTTATTGGGTAGCAAATCTCCCTACCAAAAATTATAAATATAGGTCCATTTTTTCGGATAGTTCCCATAAAAGGGTACCCCCAAATTTTCGGTATTTTGAGGTTCTTGAGCGCGTTTTTTAATTGAATTCGCTGAAATTTGGTACTTTGAGTTCTTATTGGGTAGCAAATCTCCCTATCAAAAATTATAAATAAAGGTCCATTTTTTCGGAGAGCCCCCATATAAGGGTACCCCCAATTTTCGGTATTTTCGGGTTCTTGGGCACGTTTTATAACGGAATTCTCTGAAATTTTGTACATTGGGTTCTTATTGGGTACCAAATTACTCCACTAAACATTATAAAAATAGGTCTAGTTTTTATGGTAGTCCCCATATAACGGTACCCCCAAATTTTTGGTATTTTGGGGGGTTCTGATCGTATTTTTCGACCGAATTGACTGTAATTTAGTTAGTCGAGTTCTTATTAGGTAGCAAATCTCTCCACTATAAATTATAAATATTGGTCAATTTTTTCTGGTATCCCATATATGAGGGTACCCCTCAATTTTCGTATTTTGAGGTTCTTGAACCAAATTTTTTTTTTATACCCTTCACCACACTGTGGTACAGGGTATTATGTCTTATGCATATGTTTGTAACAGATTTGCACGAAATTTGGTACAGCCTAATCATTTAGGTCTAGAATGATGTCTGCCAAGTATCGTGAAAATCGGTCCAGATTTAGATATTGCCCCCATATATAGTTTCGTCCGATTTCATGTAAATGGTCCCTATATATAACTTTCGATTTGCACGAAAATTGGTATAACGTGCTGAATTAAGCCTAGGATGATGTCTGCCAAGTTTCGTGAAAATCGGTTCTGGTTTAGATATAGCTCCCATATATAGTTTCGTCTGATTTTATGTAAATGGTGCAGCAAAGTCCCTTTATATCTTTCGATTTGCACAAATTTTGGCATAACGTACTGAATTGAGTCTAGAATTATGTCTGCCAAGTTTCGCGAAAATAGGTCAAGATTTAGATATAGCTGCCATATATAGTGTCGTCCGATTTCATGTAAATGGTGCACCAAAGTCCCTATATATCCTTCGATTTGCACGAAATTTGGCATAACGTACTTAATTGAGCCTAGAATGATGTCTGCCAAGTTTCGTGAAAATCGGCCCAGATTTATATATAGCTCCCTTTTATTATAGATTGATTTTAAGTAATTGACGTACTAAGGAATCAATAGGAACAAAACGTTCTGAAATTAGTATAACCTAACCTGTGACAAGTTTGTTTGACATCGCTCAATATTTGGATAGAGCTTCCATATATATTTTCACCCGATTTCAAATAAATTGGGCATCAAACTCCTCATGTTAGTCAGATTGACATCAAATTTTGCACAACTTACAAAATTGAGCATAGAATTAGTTGCGTTTTCTAGAAGTGCAGACATAGCCCAACGGATGACCTATTTATATTTGTTTGAAGTCGATTGACATACTTTATGGATTCACATTTAGATAAATATCACATTTTTTTTCATCCAATTTTATGTTATAGTCCTGTTTAATATACCCATAGTGGTGAAGGGTATCATATAGTCGGCCCCGTCCGACTTTACTACTTTCCTTACTGGTTTATTCTTGTTATAATTTTATATCTACTTGTGTATGTGCGGCACCATCATTATCATCATCAAATTCCTCCCATTTACAATAATTAACATGTGTAATATGCAAAATATTATGAAATAAAAAAAAAAACAGATAATATAACATTAGTCCAGACAGCTAACAGCAGCAGCATCAGCGGGATAGCATAGCTGTCATACATGTGAATGCAAGGATATGCAAATGCTTTGGATTTTTTTTGAAATGTAGAAACTTTATACGAAAAACTTGCAGATATATATGGGCAATATTGCCAATTTTTTAATATTCCATTTTCAAAAAATCAGCTTTTTTGTTTTTGTGGCACATCAATGATTTTTGGTACACATATAGAGAAAAATGTTCTGACTCCGAAACCGTTCGCGATCAAATTTTTGGTTGATGCGCGCAAAAGTTTTCAAGGTTTTAATTTTGGGCATAAGAAAAAAATCTTAAAATTACGCCGTTTATTATATTGACTAAAAACGTTGATATATATCTTCCTCCGTAAAATAAGAATATGAATATATTAGAATAATCACGATAAAGTTGCACATATTCGCGAAATATGAGAAAAATAAAAAATATATAGCAGATTACATCAATATTTTCAATATATTAATGACATACACACCTAAAAAATAATTTAAAAATATCCACATAATCTAAACACCATGATGAATCAAATGATATCAAAATCACACAAGTCCGTGTAGCGGTTTTTAAATTACAGCGACAACAAAACAAGATATTGAGGAACAATAGTTGTTTTTGGTTCGAAAAAATAATGTCATCATATTTATTTTTTTAATTGTATACAAGAAATTTCAGAAAAAAATGTTGGGGTTTTTCTGCTATTTTACCCGAATTTCGCCGAAAAATTGACATATATAATAATAATCACTTTTTGTGTATAAGTATACGCCTTGTGGATTATATCAAGACCCTTCCGATAAATCTTAGAATTCTATAAATAGGAATAAATCTTAAAATAAAATAATATTATGAAATATACATTTTAAATTGCGTGTAAATCGCGTAATTCTCCAAATCATTTGATGCGCATGCGGTTTCCAGGAAGTACTGAAGTTTACCTTCCAATCCATGTATATTTTGCAAAATTTCATTTGACGGCTAAGATGTGCCGCACGTTACATCGGAGTACCCAAAAAATCGTAAAACGCGAATAATTTCCGAAAACTCCATATGCCATTAACGCGCATCCGATTTCGGTGTGCACCCTAAAAAAATACATCGATCTATACCATTTCAATGTGGTCCATTAAGTACCATGGATGTGCCAGCACAATCTATTTTTGAGATAAATTTCGTACATCTCTCTTTCGGCTGAAGTTTTTAAAGTTCTCTTTTCGAAAAAGATCAAAATCCGTATGAGGTCATTTATTGAAGCGGAAATGATACACAGAAAACGCAAATAAATCCGCGATATTTTCAAAAACATTTTTTGCCAAATTTCGTGTTTTTGGAAGGCCAGTTCCCGCCGTTCTAGTAGATGGATTTTCACGAAGAAGATTTTATATCATCAGAAACGTAAAAAACCTTATTGATCGCGGGTACCCATATCATTCAGTTGACAGATCTAAAAATTTGGCCCGAAAAATAGGTTTTTTAGAAATTTGATCGCACAAAATTCGCACCTTCGGATGAGTATTACTCTGAAGCTGTGCATACTACATACACAAAATAGATATCAAATTACGCAGATTCGCGACTACAGTAATCTTATAATCGATTTTTAGAAATTCCTGTTTGCGTATTAAAGCTAGAAGTAAAATTAAAAAAACACTCAAAATTGAGCTTCAAAATGTCAGCATCATTTAAAGGTAGATGCAGTGAAAATTTTGAAAAATGATACATAAGGGGCGTAGTCCTCATTTCGTTGGCTTCTAGTTTTATTTTGACACGAAGACCGTGCAATGAGTGGCTTAGTCACAAATCGATAGAGAACATAAAAAAAACTGGTTCGCCTCAACGTGTTTTTACACATTTTTTACATTAAAGTAGACACAGCTTCCACCAAAATAAAGTTTGGAGGTCAATATCATGAACAGTTTGCAACGACAGATTAATTAATCCAAAACTATTCACTTTTTTCATATACTTAAGTAGTTCCCGAGTTATAAAGGGGTGAACCTCCGCTTCAGCTATGTTAAAAAATTGGCAATATTGCCCATATACAAGTGTAAAGGGTTTGGCATTTTGGAGAGAAGACATTTTCACTCTTTCGAAAAAGAAACCATTTCATAGTAGCACTCCTTGAGGACTTCTCCAAAAATATAGGTCCCTTATCTGGTCAACTGTCAATATATGCCAATTAAATAGATGGATAATCTCTGAATGTTAGACTCTGGTCTATCATTCTAAAATAAATACCATAATGATTTTGAAGCAATATAGGCACCAGTTTCTGGAATCATATTTCCATTTAAGGAAAAATTGTCATAGTTTTCAAACAAGAGATTTCCAATTGGCCCACCATAGGCACATGAAGATCTTTTACTGATCTTCAATAGGCCAAAACCGATATTAACATTTGTAGAAGAAAAATACTTTCTACTACTCTTCTACATACAGTTCAGTTTTTGGAGATCACAACACTTTCTATAATTCTATTACAAACATTTGATCTTCTACCGGTCTTCTATATATAAACAAGACTTCTATATGTCTTTTATATACAAAATGCCTTTAAAACATTCCTCTAGAAGGATGATCCTCAATAGGATCCATAGTGATATCTTCTTAATCATTACTAACATAATCCTATTATTACTTGTCCTAGTTCGGTTTAAGGAATATTCCTTTGGCGAAAGTTTGCGATAGTTTTCTCAATTTTCCATATAAATGTAGAAAAGGTCTTCTTAAGTCAAAACTGGCTATAGAGCATTCTACAATGAAGGTACTTCCTACTGGTATCCTATATACAAAATAATTCCTGCAGATATGTTATATGTCCTGAACATCTCCTTTCACCACACTGTGTGTGTTTGTGAAAGGCAAAAGATTTATATATAGCTCCAATATATAGTTACGTCCGATTCTATGTAAATAATACACCAAACTGCCATGTTTTGTTCGATTGAGACAAAATTTTGTACAGCGTACTGAATTAGGTCCAGATCAGGGTGCGGAGAATGATTAAAATACGCTCTTTCTCATGAATGCTCACGGCGAGAATTCGAATGTTTTCAATTTATCGTGAAAAATAAAGTTACAATGAATGAACAAGCATTTGCAATCTCTCACGAATGTTAGCGAAGACGAGTATGAGGCCCACAGAATGTTTTATAAAAGTCTTTTATGCAAAAGGAACTTCTTACAGTCGACCTTCTTCGTCCTTTATAACCAAAGGTCCTTTATAACCTTCTACGGACGAAATACCGCCCACAATACTTTATATCTTCCTCTGGGAGGAAGCCTTTCTATAGATCTTCTAGAATCAAAATAATTTCGACTAGTGTTTTATAAACAGAACGTTTATTAAAAGTTTTTCGACATGTCAGTCCCAACGTCAAGTTGTAGTCTGAAGACAGATGAATTTCAAATGACATAAGAGCGACAAAATTTCGTCTAGGGACAACGACTTTTCTTAAGTAATTTTAACTGATCCTCCGGACAGGCAACCTTCTAAATGACTTATAGCAAAGACCTTCTACAGGCAAAATAACTTCTAAAATCATTTTGTATTCAAGGCCTCCTATATGTCTTTTATAAAAAAAAATACTTTTTACTTGTCTTTTATGCATAGAACAGTTTTTGCCATCTATAGACTCACACGACAGGTCTTGAAGACAAACCTCGTTCTTCGGGAAACACAGTTTGTTACATTAAAAATAACGAATAATGAGACGTATTGTCTTATGGGGACTTTGTCACTGTGTGGTACTGTATTGATAATGTCTATACCCGTCAGTCTTATAGCCAATAAGGGTATATACACTTTGATATGGCAAAAATGTGCCTCGTGGAAATATTGGTTTTTGATCCCATGTTTCTTTGGACCAAATTCGTTTCAGACTATTTGAATGTCCGTCCGCCTATCTTTCTGGTCGGCTGGGCGCACGACAACTCTCCAAACCTGAACACAAAATGTTCAAAATTTTCCGAAAAATTAATTTTATAATATCTAAGGATGTACTATGCGATTTTTCCTAAACTTTGAACAACCTATTGTCTTTACCAAGTATACATCAAGTTCGAAAATGGGACTCATTAGTCCACTCCTTCTGGTTCCTCCCCCACAAAGGGTCAACATTTTCAATATTTATAAATCCAATATAAGACAAATGGAATGTCCGATTTGATCCATATTATGCACATCGTACCATTTCTTTCGCACTCATATTTAGTTCGAAGATGGGGAAAATCGGAGTGGACCGGTACCCACACAATATTGTACTGAAAATGAATTTTATAATATAATGAGAACAGAGCATTCGATTCAAGCCAAATTTTGCACAACCTAATATATTAATTAAGCCTTTATGTTGTTGGGAGATGGAATCTGACAAAGGGTCGAAATTATTATACTTCATCCAAAAATTAACCATCGCAATATTTTACGTTACTTAGATCGAATCCAAATATGGGACCCATCGATTCCCTACTTCTGTCACCTCCCCGGTAATGGTTCAATATTTTAAAAATTCGTAATCCAATAATGTTGAAAGATGGACGTTATTGGTTAACATGTTCTGGTACCACCACCACAAAGGTTCCAAACTTTGAAAATTTGTATATTTCATATGAAGCGAACGAAATATCCAATTTCATCCAATCATTGCACAAGATAATATATTTACCTTATATAGATCAAGCTTGAAGATCAAGCTCGTTAGTCCACCTAAATGCTTATTTTTAAATTTTTTAAATTTCAATCTTATATCCAGATAATGGAAGTTTGAAAATCGTAATATTTTTCCAAACCTACATTAAATCTTAAGATGGCATCTATAGGAAATCTCTTCTGTTACATCCCCAAAGATGGTCATCTCTTTGATATAAACATATAATAAAACCTGTCTTTTATTCCGTAGACCTCCACTAACCATAGGCTGAGGGTATATATCTGACACTTTTTTACTTGTGGTAAGTGTGATTCGACTTATAATTTCATTCTGATCAGTAATACAGTTATGAGGTTTTAGGTGAATATTTCAAAGTCTTCTAAATGGAATGACTATTTAAATATGCACTCCTTGTGGTGGAGGGTATAAAAAGACGTATTTCCACAGAACGAAAAAGACAACGCACGGCCCAACCCAATGATGCTACAGGATTTCAAAACCTACCATGAGCTATGTATTCCATCGTAGGTCAACGCCAGATAGGTATAGCACTGATTGAGCAAGTTGATAACTCCACATTTTTCACGCGAAAATTAATGGAGATAGAAAACATCATCCTGGCCTGATAAATAACATAACCTGGCAACTCATAAATTCCCTCAGATCAGACCACTTGATTTCGGAACATCTGAACGGCCTACTTTACTGAACCGTGGTAAAGAAGATTAACAAGATTTCATAGATTAAACCGATCACCGCTGTAGATGGCTATCGGATAGCTCAGATCCTCGGGTCCTTTCAAAGTAAAACCAAACTTCCGAGCAGAGACAGCAGTACGTGCGAATAAGCGTAATTAGATTCATTGTTCACCATCATGAGCTGAAAAATCGACAAGACCGCATGAATCTCTGGAACATCGGAGCTAGAACAAGGAAATTGTGGACCACGATTAAGCCACTCTCGAATCCAGGAAGGAAAAATGAGAGAACTGCTGTCACATTTAGCGTATTTTAATCGACATTTCAACAATTTTAACCTTTGGAGTATTATAGGTTAAACGGATTAAGTACAGTTTAATTCAGTCATTTAGCTTATTCAACTAACTATGCCCTTTGGTTATTTTAACCTGCCCTATATAGAGCACACCGAGAGTGACAGGGCGAAAAGAAGAGTTTTACGTAGTATAAAAGAATTTAGAGCTGATGAAGCACCAGCAAGAGAATGTTATGCTGCCGATTTCATTCGAAACACTAAGTTATGAAAAGCGTTGGGCCCACAATTGGATAATCGTGGTGTTTTGAAAAGCCATCCACATTATTCCCGAATCCTGGAAATTAAACAGGTTGGTTTCTCTACTGAAGTCAGGCATGAATGCCAGCAGAGAGGTGAAACGTACCGGCCTTTGTTGAGAAGGAGGTTTAGAGTTGGCGAACATCAACATGGATATAAGAGGATATACAGCAGATGGGTAAATGAGAACTAGCCGTGCAAAATAAAGGTTTTAGTTACCCTTGTCTTAACAGTGAAAAAAACAGTGAGCATCTCATCGGAACTGTTTAACATCTTCCTTTCGGAAATCTTACAACCACCGGACGACATAGATATTGTGGGTGTAAAATTTCATTGTTTATTTAGTCGTCTGCGTCAAGGCTTGTTCCTTATGTCGCTTGTCGCCGTCTCTTGGGTCGTTGTCAAATAAAGAAAAAGGGCTACCTAGGCAAGCGCGAGTGGTTTCAGCCTAGCTAAGACCAGGATGTTGCAGCAGCCTCAATTCGTTTGGGCCCTATTGATTGAATTGATGATTCCAGAAACATGCATGGAACTGAATCATAATATAAGCGGTCATGACAAAATATGGGCTTGTATTTAAAAATGTTGCTAAAACCTTAAAAATACCTTAAATAAAATACAGAAAATGTGGCTATACCAAATACGTAAATCCTTAAAAAATTCACGCCTACGTAACGGTCCTTGTAAAAATATTATTTAAAACATCTTCGCCTTTTGATGCTCCTTGAAAAAATATTATTAAAAAATCTACACATTGTGTTAATAAGCTAAGACATGTGTTGCTCATTAAAAAACAATTAAAAAACCAGTAAGAAAAGCAGTAAAGTCGGACGGGGCCGACTATATGATTCCCTTCACCACTTTGGGTATATTTAACACATGGAATCCTAACAGACGTCGCATATGAATGAACCGATTTTCACGAAATTTAACACACATCTTTCTGGACTTAATTCAGTACGCTATACCGTGCAAATCGAAAGATATATAAGGACTTTGGTGCACCATTTACATAAAATCGGGTTTCCCGAAATTTAGCACACATTATTGTCGACTTAATTTAGTATGCTATGCCAAAATTCTTGGAAATCGAAGGATATATAGGGACTTTGGTACACCACTTATCTGAAATCGGGCGAAATTATATATGGGAGCTATATCTAAATTTGAACCGATTTTCCCGAAATTTAGCACACATCATTGTCGACTTAATTTAGTATGCTATGCCAAAATTCGTGCAAATCTAATGATTTTCAGGTACTTTGGTGCATCATTTACCTAAAATCGGACGAAAATATATATGGGAGCTATATCTAAATCTGAACCGATTTTTCCCAATTTCAATAGGGTTCGTCCTTGGGCCAATTAAGTGACCTGTACCAAATTCGACCTGTACTTTGTTAACAATAATAAATGGATTGACGGACGGACAGACGGACATGCATAAATCGACTCTGAAAGTGATTCTATGCATATTCTCAAAAGGAACCATGGGTCTATCTCGATTATTTTTGCCTGTTACAAACATATGCAGAAAGACATAATACCCTGTACCACAGTGTGGTGAAGGGTATAAAAACCACGACTTGTAGGGGTTCTTGAAAAAATATATCTTTTTTTAAATCCACGCCTATAGAGGTCTTTGACGAAATATTCATTAAAACATTTGTGCCTGTAGCTGCCCTCAAAAATAGTATTTGTTGTTGTTAGCATTTAAAAAAAAATATTCTTTAAAAATTGACAGTTATAGCTGAAGTATTGATTGGCATTTAATAGGAATTAGAAATTTTACATTCAGTAGTCCTTATGTCAACACCCTTTATTGTTTGTCAGACTTGGGCGTAAATAGCTGTAATTTTTAAAAACGCCTAATATATTCAGTTGTTTCACTGTGTTTTTATGCCTTTCATATGTAAATTGCCAATTATAGTAGTCAAAGCAAGTACCGGCATACATACATAAATACATAGCTCAGTATACGTACATATATGCCAACACACATATGTATATGATAACACATGAATATGTGTCTGTATGTGTATGACAGCATGCATACTTAACATGTAAATGAAGGTATGCCGTCTGAAAAAAGAAAATATCGGTGCGAATAAAATGGAACAGTGAATATGACAAGAAGATATGACTTTGTGTGCCAGAGAAGTGCCCTCCATAATGGCGGAACGCTTTTCTGGGACTTTGGTGCCAACAGGGGAAACAATATTTTTGCAATTTGTAAATGTTAGAAACAAATGTTTTAGACAATTTGTAAACTAACTGGGGTCATAATTTTGTGACGGCCTACTGTGCAACTGACACTACATAGAACGGTATTTTTCGTGAGGGAACGTTCCTTTGGCCATTTGCTGTGAATTTCACATTTATGTGAGCACTACTCAAAACAAATTGCGTAAAATTTTACAAATTTTTAAAATGTATCTACATTTTTAACTAATACATTGACAGTTGTAATAACTTTAGACACCAACATGAAGACCCATAACGCGTACACACATACATTCACATATTTTTCGAAATATGCCACCAACAGAACAGCGAAGCGTACATGTCAAACCATAAAAGTACTCCGTAATGTTGCGCTTTATAAATATAAATGAATGTCTGTGTATGCTAATGTGTGTGTGGAGTTTGGGAGAGGTTATGTGTTTGTGTGTGTGGAATGCTATTACAGTCCCAGAAATAGTGGTGATTGTAACTAATTCATATTTTTCTTTTACAGACATTATAAGGAGGGTTCCACGCCTGGCTGCCTTAAAAAAATATTCGTTAAAAAATTTACGCCTTGTATGGATGGCCGCCTTGAAAAACCAGTAAGGAACGTAGTAAAGTCGGACTGGGCCGACGTCGCCTTTTTGAAGGAATTTTGACATGAATTTGAACGAGCTTAAATATGCGATTTTTATATCTTTCTGAAACATATGCTAAATTTCATTTCATTTGGGCAAGTTTAGAGTCGTTTGCGCACAGTGGGATAGATTTGTGTAAATCGACTTAAAGCAAACTTGATATACGCTATTCGGTATGCTGCACTGTTTAAAATCTAATCTCAATAAATAAGTCGAAATTATATATGGAAGCTACGAGATATCTACATCTGAACCGATTTGAAGCAAACTTGCCGTTGTGTCAATCGGCCTAGCTGTGGATCTTTAGTGCACAATTTATTTAAAATCGAATGATTTTCAGAGACCATTTACCTAAAATCGGACGAAACTATGTATGGAAGCTATATCTAAATCTGAACCGATTTTCACGAAACTTAGCACACATCATTCTATACGTAATTCAATACACTATGCCAAAATTCGTGCAAATCAAATGATTTTCAGGGATTTTGGTGCACCATTTAGCTAAAATCGGACGAAACTATATATGAGAGCTATATCTAAATCTGAACCGATTTTCATGAAACTTAGCACACATCATTCTAGACCTAATTCAGTAAGCTGTACCAAATTTCGTGCAAATCGAAATATATATAGGGACTTTGGTACACCATTTACCTGAAATCGGACGAAAATATATATGGGAAATATGTATGGATGGCTGCCTTGAAAAAATATTCTTTAAAAAATCCAGGCCTTGTATGGATGGCTGCCTTGAAAAAATATTCTTTAAAAAATCCAGGCCTTGTATGGATGGATGGCTGCCTTGAAAAAATATTCTTTAAAAAATCCACGCCTTGTATGGATGGATGGCTGCCTTGAAAAAATATTCTTTAAAAAATCCACGCCTTGTATGGATGGATGGCTGCCTTGAAAAAATATTCTTTAAAAAATCCACGCCTTGTATGGATGGCTGCCTTGAAAAAATATTCTTTAAAAAATCCTCGCCTTGTATGGATGGATGGCTGCCTTGAAAAAATATTCTTTAAAAAATCCACGCCTTGTATGGATGGATGGCTGCCTTGAAAAAATATTTCTTTAAAAAATCCACGCCTTGTATGGATGGATGGCTGCCTTGAAAAAATATTCTTTAAAAAATCCACGCCTTGTATGGATGGCTGCCTTGAAAAAATATTCTTTAAAAAATCCTCGCCTTGTATGGATGGATGGCTGCCTTGAAAAAATATTCTTTAAAAAATCCACGCCTTGTATGGATGGATGGCTGCCTTGAAAAAATATTCTTTAAAAAATCCACGCCTTGTATGGATGGATGGCTGCCTTGAAAAAATATTCTTTAAAAAATCCACGCCTTGTATGGATGGATGGCTGCCTTGAAAAATTTTTTTTTAAAAAATCCACGCCTTGGATGGCTGCTCTGAAAAAATATTATTTAAAAAATCCACGCCTTGTATGGATGGCTGCCTTGAAAAAATTTTTTTTTTTTTAAATCCACGCCTTGGATGGCTGCTCTGAAAAAATATTATTTAAAAAATCCACGCCTTGTATGGATGGCTGCCTTGAAAAAATATTATTTAAAAAATCCACGCCTTGTATGGATGGCTGCCTTGAAAAAATATTCTTTAAAAAATCCACGACTTGTATGGACGGCTGCCTTGAAAAAAATATTCTTTAAAAAATCCACGCCTTGGATGGCTGCCTTGAAAAAAATATTTTTAAAAAATCCACGCCTTGGATGGCTGCCTTGAAAAAATATTCTTTAAAAAATCCACGCCTTGGATGGCTGCCTTGAAAAAAATATTTTTTTAAAAAATCCACGCCTTGGATGGCTGCCTTGAAAAAAATATTTTTTAAAAAATCCACGCCTTGTATGGATGGATGGCTGCCTTGAAAAAAATATTTTTTAAAAAATCCACGCCTTGTATGGATGGATGGCTGCCTTGAAAAAAATATTTTTTAAAAAATCCACGCCTTGTATGGATGGATGGCTGCCTTGAAAAAAATATTTTTTTAAAAATCCACGCCTTGTATGGATGGATGGCTGCCTTGAAAAAAATATTTTTTAAAAAATCCACGCCTTGTATGGATGGATGGCTGCCTTGAAAAAATATTCTTTAAAAAATCCACGCCTTGTATGGATGGATGGCTGCCTTGAAAAAATATTCTTTAAAAAATCCACGCCTTGTATGTATGGATGGCTGCCTTGAAAAAATATTCTTTAAAAAATCCACGCCTTGTATTTATGGATGGCTGCCTTGAAAAAATATTCTTTAAAAAATCCACGCCTTGTATGGATGGATGGCTGCCTTGAAAAAATATTCTTAAAAAAATCCACGCCTTGTATGGATGGATGGCTGCCTTGAAAAAATATTCTTTAAAAAATCCACGCCTTGTATGGATGGATGGCTGCATTGAAAAAATATTCTTTAAAAAATCCACGCCTTGTATGGATGGCTGCCTTGAAAAAATATTATTTAAAAAATCCACGCCTTGTATGGATGGCTGCCTTGAAAAAATATTATTTAAAAAATCCACGCCTTGTATGGATGGCTGCCTTGAAAAAATATTCTTAAAAAAATCCACGCCTTGCATGGATGGCTGCCTTGAAAAAATATTCTTTGAAAAATCCACCCCTTGTATGGCTGGCTGCCTTGAAAAAATATTCTTAAAAAAATCCACGCCTTGTATGGATGGCTGCCTTGAAAAAATATTCTTTGAAAAATCCACCCCTTGTATGGCTGGCTGCCTTGAAAAAATATTCTTTAAAAAATCCACGCCTTGTATGGATGGCTGCCTTGAAAAAATATTCTTTGAAAAATCCACCCCTTGTATGGCTGGCTGCCTTGAAAAAATATTCTTAAAAAAATCCACGCCTTGTATGGATGGCTGCCTTGAAAAAATATTCTTTAAAAAATCCACGCCTTGTATGGATGGCTGCCTTGAAAAAATATTCTTTAAAAAATCCACGCCTTGTATGGATGGCTGCCTTGAAAAAATATTATTTAAAAAATCCACGCCTTGTATGTTCTTAAGGAAGCCTTGAAAAAATATTCTTTAAAAATCCACGCCTTGTTGAATGGTCTGCCTTGAAAAAATATTCTTTAAAAATCCACGCCTTGTTGAATGGTCTGCCTTGAAAAAATATTCTTTAAAAATCCACGCCTTGTTGGATGGTCTGCCTTGAAAAAATATTCTTTAAAAAATCCACGCCTTGTATGGCTGGCTGCCTTGAAAAAATATTCTTAAAAAAATCCACGCCTTGTATGGATGGCTGCCTTGAAAAAATATTCTTTGAAAAATCCACCCCTTGTATGGCTGGCTGCCTTGAAAAAATATTCTTAAAAAAATCCACGCCTTGTATGGATGGCTGCCTTGAAAAAATATTCTTTGAAAAATCCACCCCTTGTATGGCTGGCTGCCTTGAAAAAATATTCTTAAAAAAATCCACGCCTTGTATGGATGGATGGCTGCCTTGAAAAAATATTCTTTAAAAAATCCACGCCTTGTATGGATGGCTGCCTT
>NW_026882724.1:0-41879 GCF_032173495.1 Musca vetustissima | reverse complement strand
AAACACTACAATGCATGCTATTTCATTCACACCTTAACAACACATGAAACAAACCCACTCACGAGCAAACAAGAACAGCGACAAAAACAACACTACCACCATTCTAATGCCATACACCACCCATTCACATTTGTTGCTGTTCCTCGTATGGTATGATGGTGTTCGCAACATTTATTGCTTCTCACATAACTCCGCCTCTCTGCCTATATATGAGGAGAGAGAGAAAGCAAAGCATATGGATTTAGATGTGTATTCTCTATCTCTTTTTTACTCATTTATAGACGCCATTATTTCTTCTTCATTTTAGCGCCGTATGATAAGTTTATTGCAAATTTTATTTTTTTTTTTGGCGTCCTACCTCCGCATGATTTACAAATTTTGTGTGTGTTTGTGTGTTAGCTTGATTATAAGTGCCTCAAGCTTAGTGGCACTTACTACCACCAGATTTTGTTTTATTTTTATTCGATTTTTGGTTCGTCATATCGGCATGACAGCAGTAGATAGTAGTATTTTTCTTACAGAGGTAGTAGTTCTTTCCTGGATGGTGGCGGTGTTCATGGTTTGTTTGTTATGTTTTGAATGCTGACGTTAAATCTTTTTTTAATGCAGTAGCTTAAAATTGCAACATGTATCGTTATGTGGATGTGTGTGTTTTTTCTTGATATAAAATGTGACAGATTTTTTTCTGTAGGTGGAAGGCAAGCAAGAGTGGCTTTACAGTAGAGGGAATATGCTTACAAATTGTTACAGTTATTTTAGAGAGTAACTACTTATTTTTTCGAGTTTTGTTATTTGTTCACCATAAGGTCAAGAGTATAATACATATGTCATTCCGTTTGCAACACCTCTTGATCCAAATACAAGTCTAAGTCTATGTCCGTCTGCTGAAATGACGATATAGCTCTTGTATTCTCATTTGGGTAGAACATATTTCTATCAAAAATTATCAATATTGGCACAAGATTTCTCATATTGTTCACTTACAGCAAGACCGATATAAATCAAAATTCCAGATTTTTGGGTTAATGATGCAGAATTGTTCGCTATGTCAGACTTCATATTGTGTAAGAAATTTACAAAATTATTCGTCTGTGTATAATAGTTAGAAAACATGATACAGATTTAAGGACCAACCGCCACGAAATTTTGCATGTTCTGGCCAAAGAAGACCCATATTGTTTTTGGTAATGATCGATAACTTTATTTTTGTCTGTTTTTCTGGTCGCTCTGGAGTCACGATTTTGACCTGAACACCATTAAACACCAAGAAAGAAATTGGGCCAAAGAATAAGCATAACAGTTTTGCAATCTCTGGCGTATATATTTATTCCTGAAGGACACAGCCCCGAGAAGTTAATGGTATATTAAATAGGAATTGTTGACCTTTAATTTGATACCAATTATATTGCCGTATGTACTCGGATGTGGAAGTTATTCATAAATTTTGAAAGGTGTCTATGTGTTATGATATTGTTTAGTATTACTACTACCTGACATGAAGTTCCGGTATTGTCAAGGACGACAGTTATAATTTTCGGTGATGTTATTATGATATTTAGGGTGTGCCATGAACTAAAAATATTATTTTTTGTCCGCTTTTCTAGTCGCTCTAGAGACCATTATTATATGCAGAACATCACACATTTTAAACAGTGAAGCGGGTCTGACCAAATACTTACAGCGGATTTTTAAGTGATTATTTATACTCTTTCGGGTCGAGCTTAATGATCTAAATTTTGCAATGAAAAGGAAAGCCATGAGAAGAACCTACGTACCCACCATTATGAGATGCGTTTAGCCGTTGGTTAAGCGACTCATCAGGTATATTGGGCTATGTGGCTTTACAAAGGTCGTATTTTGATAACATGTATTTATTCCGCCCTGATGCGAAACTTACATATGCAAATTAAATTTGTCAAAGTTCGACATTTGTCTTCATTCTAGGAACAGTCCTTTTCAAAGCAGTTTAATCCACACACCTACAATTGCTTCCATGGTATACATATGTTGGTACACAAGTGTGTTGGTGGCTCAGAACGTTAAGTGGTCTGGCAACATTTGTGTTGCTGTGAGGACCGAAGTTGGAGCTACAAAAAGTTACATTATAGTGGTAGTTGTGCAGAGTATCATGTGGCCGGCCACGTCCGACTATAATTCTCCGCTCACGGGCTTGATTTATGTCGATCTTGTAGCAGATGAGCGATATAAGGACATGCGGCATTCTGGGGGTATTTAAGCACGTTTTTCAATCCAACTGGCTTCAATTTGATATCGGTGTATGTACCATATAATGATAAACATTTAACATTTATAATGATACACATTTAAATTTTTTTTATTTTGAGTATTTAAGAAAATTTTCCACATTGGATTCAAATATTTTTGCCAATAATTATAAATATCGGTCAATCTTTGAGTATAGCCACCATGTAAGAAACATCATAGGCAAGTAAATTTACAGCTAAAATCGTTTATAAGAACGTAATATTTAATGTCATATAGTTTATATCGTCATTATCCAAAAGTTCCCCAACCAATTTATTATCTTTAAATCCGTTTTAAAAAATTAGCTATTATAATTTATAACCTTCACCATAAGGTGGAGTCATTCCGTTTGCAACATCTTGAATTTTTTATCGGAGGCCTTATAAAGTATATATTCTTGATCAAAATAAAATTCGGTTTCGATTTTATGTTCGTCTGATGAAATCACAGAAGAGCTCACAATATTTAAGATACAAATTTTGCACATACATTATATCGGGAAATATCTGAACCAGTTGTAAATGGCCAGCTGATTTCAGTTTTTGCATGAACTGGACTTTATATAGATGCATGTGTAGATCTAAATGCGAAATACATCGACGAGTAATCGGCATATTCGAGTCTTCGGCAACACTTTCAACTACTGCAGCGATATTTCCAGCGAAATATCTAAACACTGATTTGATCTGAGACCCCATAAAGTGTATATGTTTTTATGCACTAGGACACGTTCACCAACGTTAATCAGCTTTAATTTGGTAATTTGGGTTTTCATTGGGTAGATAAGAGAATATTTTTACTAAATATGATCAATATTGGTCCCCTCATAAGCGTACTCCTTAAGTCCCTATATCTCAAATGTTCGTATTTAGCTTAGTTTGGGCTCGTATTTTAAACAAATTGGATATAATTTTATATTCTAGATTATAACTTTTGTACAAAAATGATCAATATTGTTTCCGCTTTCCGGGAAACCCTATGTAATGGAAAAATGGTGTTGTCAAGCTTTTTAACCGAATTGGCTCTAACTTTATTTTTTATGTATTTTGTGATGCCAAATCTTCCTACCAAAATTGTCAATATATACCATTTTCGTTATTTTTAAGGCTTTGGCAGCATTTTCTTACCGATCTGGGTGTAATATGGTATAAAGAGTTCTTGAAAGCTAATATAAATACAGAAAAGTACGGTTATAGCGAACTAGTAGGGACCAAGGAAATTAGTTCGTTATATCCAAGGTAAGGCAAAACATAGGATAAGTAGGAAAAAATATTTTCAATTCCGGAACGGACAGTTTTTGCGTCCTTTTTGACAATACTTAAGGTGTTTCTCTTTTTCCTTATTCAATCTGACATTTTTTGTAAAGGTTGTCAGTGATAGGGTATAATTTAATTATTGTGGAGATTGTCATCGTTAAGTGTTATGTATATTCGTTATAACCGAAGTAAAATAAATGATAGGTGGGACTGAATAAATAGTTTGTATGAAAAATCTGTCTTAAAATTTCACGACCAGAAATGTGTCCGCTATAAAAAAAGTTCGTTATAAGCTGTATATAAAAAAATTAGCAATATAGTGTTATGTTTTGACATAGATTCCATATAAAGGTAGATCCCCGTAGATAGTATTTTGAAGGTTTTATACTCCAATATCACTCAGTGATACATATGTTGTATATGTGCCCAAGTTTCGATATCGCCTCCACACAAATGTCCCGCCCTATATTCAGTTTTATTAACGTTTTAACATAATTTTCTCATCGACGTGTATATAATTTCCCATATCGGATTCTTGGGGGAAAAGCTTCTTTTCAAAAATTATTCAGTATAGGTTAAAGTTTTAAAATAACCCAAAAACAAGTCTAACGTGTAATGTTTGGAATGTTAAAGTTCATACCCCAGGGTTTCCAACCTGAGTGTCTATAATTTGAAACATTAATTAAATGAAATTATCGACTTCGCACAACAATTAACAATTTGGGAAAATCGCCTATTTTGACCACAAACTATGTTAAAAAATAAGGAAGATTGGGTTACTAGTTTTTGAGTTATCGTACCCGCCATTCATAAAAACGCTATTTGAAGAAAAAAGCGTTTAATGTTTGAGAAGCCCTCTTTCTGTCAATTGATGCTAAAATATTAAATCAACTATATCTTCAAATATTGTTGAGATTTTCACTTGAAATTTTAATTGGGACATTCTTGAATTAGTGTAGGTTCGAATTAAATCAAAATACAAAATTAAATTTTTTGAAACCGAGAATGGGAGGGGGTGTCCCCTTAATGGCTCAATTAAGGATCATAATATTTGCGAACACACATTTGTTGCTATGTACCTCGAATGTGTAACCATCATAGTGAAATGTGAAATGTTATTGAAATTTGTCCAAGTTATAAATTAAAACTGACTCAAAACAAAAACTTTTATTCAATTATTTGCCTTTTCCATATAAAAAAACTTCATGTCACAAAACATATTTTTCCGATTAGGCATCTTGCTAACAATTCTCACCACACCTGCATATCAATTTCAATGTAAATTGCAAAAAAAAAAAAATTAACAACAAAAACAACGTGGTTTGCATGCTATCTGCTGTGTTTGTTTTCTCTATTTTTCGACTTTTCACGAGTTACGCCCACTTGAGTAGAACAAGTCAACAAAAGAACATGCTGGGCAATGGAATTTGCAGGTTACAAATCTATCTCCCAGCCACAGAGTAGCTCCCATGTTATCTTAATACTTACTTATTGCTAACTTGTCTGTCCAACTATGTGTCTGTTTGCCATTGAGTGCACAGGTACGTATGTAGGTAGTGGATGGATATCTGTTTTGCATTTTGCGGTCACGAATTCTTTTGAATCGATAATTCCCAGCGGATATTTACAAACAAATGAAAAAAAGACAACGAACAAACTAACCAACATTTCGCAGATATCTGTAAGAAGGCAGGTACACCTTGAAACTACCTTATATTGTTGTCCTGTCACATGCTGGTTATTCATGTGACAGCTTTGTTTACTGTTGCTGGAAGGCTGGTTGGATGGCTGCTGCTTCGTACTCTGTTCTGGTTATGTTTCCATCATTGCATGTATATATGTCCACCGTCTGTCAAAGAAGAAAATGCATAGAGTAATAATGGCTGATTATGGTTATTGAGCATGGGGACATGATTTTTTTTATTGAGAAACAAAAATGCAGACAATGTGGGCTGATGTCTATGGAGATTTGACTTGCAATGGCATCAATATGGAACAGTGGTTATAAGAGATTAGCAGGAAGGAATCAGTTGTAGTATAGCTGGAAATAGTCTTCGGCTTTATAAGCGAGCTGATGGAGCCTTTATAAGCGAGCTGAAGGGAGCCTTTATAAGCGAGCTGAAGGGAGCCTATATAAGCCAGGGAGCTGAAGGAAGCCTTTATAGGCCAGGGAGCTGAAGGGAGTCTTTATAGACGAGCTGAAGGGAGTCTTTTTAGACGAGCTGATGGGAGTCTTTATAGACGAGCTGAAGGTAGTCTTTATAGACGAGCTGAAGGGAGCCTTTATGGACGAGCTGATGGGAGTCTTTATAGACGAGCTGAAGGTAGTCTTTATAGACGAGCTGAAGCAGGGAGTCTTTATAGACGAGCTGATGGGAGTCTTTATAGACGAGCTGATGGGAGTCTTTATAGACGAGCTGATGGGAGTCTTTATAGACGAGCTGATGGGAGTCTTTATAGACGAGCTGATGGGAGTCTTTATAGACGAGCTGATGGGAGTCTTTATAGACGAGCTGATGGGAGTCTTTATAGACGAACTGATGGGAGTCTTTATAGACGAGATGATGGGAGTCTTTATAGACGAGCTGATGGGAGTCTCTATAGACGAGCTGAAGGGAGTCTTTATAGACGAGCTGAAGGGAGTCTTTATAGACGAGCTGAAGGGAGTCTTTATAGACGAGCTGAAGGGAGTCTTTATAGACGAGCTGAAGGGAGTCTTTATAGACGAGCTGAAGGGAGTCTTTATAGACGAGCTGAAGGGAGTCTTTATAGACGAGCTGAAGGGAGTCTTTATAGACGAGCTGAAGGGAGTCTTTATAGACGAGCTGAAGGGAGTCTTTATAGACGAGCTGAAGGGAGTCTTTATAGACGAGCTGAAGGGAGTCTTTATAGACGAGCTGAAGGGAGTCTTTATAGACGAGCTGAAGGGAGTCTTTATAGACGAGCTGAAGGGAGTCTTTATAGACGAGCTGAAGGGAGTCTTTATAGACGAGCTGAAGGGAGTCTTTATAGACGAGCTGAAGGGAGTCTTTATAGACGAGCTGAAGGGAAGGGAGTCTCTGTAGACGAGCTGAAGGGAAGGCAGTCTCTATAGACGAGCTGAAGGGAAGGGAGTCTCTATAGACGAGCTGAAGGGAAGGCAGTCTCTATAGACGAACTGAAGGGAATGCAGTCTCTATAGACGAGCTGAAGGGAAGGGATTCTCTATAGACGAGCTGAAGGGAGTCTTTATGGACGAGCTGATGGGAGTCTTTATAGACGAGCTGAAGAGAGCCTTTAAAGACGAGCTGATGTGAGTCTTTATAGACGAGCTGATGGGAGTCTTTATAGGCGAGCTGATGGGAGTCTTTATAGACGAGCTGAAGGGAGTCTTTATAGACGAGCTGAAGGGAGTCTTTATAGACGAGCTGAAGGGAGTCTTTATAGACGAGCTGAGGGAGTCTTTATAGACGAGCTGAAGGGAGTCTTTATAGACGAGCTGAAGGGAGTCTTTATAGACGAGCTGAAGGGAGTCTTTATAGACGAGCTGAAGGGAGTCTTTATAGACGAGCTGAAGGGAGTCTTTATAGACGAGCTGAAGGGAGTCTTTATAGACGAGCTGAAGGGAGTCTTTATAGACGAGCTGAAGGGAGTCTTTATAGACGAGCTGAAGGGAAGGGAGTCTCTGTAGACGAGCTGAAGGGAAGGCAGTCTCTATAGACGAGCTGAAGGGAAGGGAGTCTCTATAGACGAGCTGAAGGGAAGGCAGTCTCTATAGACGAACTGAAGGGAATGCAGTCTCTATAGACGAGCTGAAGGGAAGGGATTCTCTATAGACGAGCTGAGGGAGTCTTTATACACGAGCTGAAGGGAGTTTTTATAAACGAGCTGAATGGAGTCTTTACAGACGAGCTGAAGGGAGTCTTTACAGACGAGCTGAAGGGAGTCTTTATAGACGAGCTGAAGGGAGTCTTTATAGACGAGCTGAAGGGAGTCTTTATAGACGAGCTGAAGGGAGTCTTTATAGACGAGCTGAAGGGAGTCTTTATAGACGAGCTGAAGGGAGTCTTTATAGACGAGCTGAAGGGAGTCTTTATAGACGAGCTGAAGGGAAGGGAGTCTCTGTAGACGAGCTGAAGGGAAGGCAGTCTCTATAGACGAGCTGAAGGGAAGGGAGTCTCTATAGACGAGCTGAAGGGAAGGCAGTCTCTATAGACGAACTGAAGGGAATGCAGTCTCTATAGACGAGCTGAAGGGAAGGGATTCTCTATAGACGAGCTGAAGGGAGTCTTTATGGACGAGCTGATGGGAGTCTTTATAGACGAGCTGAAGAGAGCCTTTAAAGACGAGCTGATGTGAGTCTTTATAGACGAGCTGATGGGAGTCTTTATAGGCGAGCTGATGGGAGCCTTTATAGACGAGCTGAAGGGAGTCTTTATAGACGAGCTGAAGGGAGTCTTTATAGACGAGCTGAAGGGAGTCTTTATAGACGAGCTGAAGGGAGTCTTTATAGACGAGCTGAAGGGAGTCTTTATAGACGAGCTGAAGGGAGTCTTTATAGACGAGCTGAAGGGAGTCTTTATAGACGAGCTGAAGGGAGTCTTTATAGACGAGCTGAAGGGAGTCTTTATAGACGAGCTGAAGGGAAGGGAGTCTCTGTAGACGAGCTGAAGGGAAGGCAGTCTCTATAGACGAGCTGAAGGGAAGGGAGTCTCTATAGACGAGCTGAAGGGAAGGCAGTCTCTATAGACGAACTGAAGGGAATGCAGTCTCTATAGACGAGCTGAAGGGATTCTCTATAGACGAGCTGAAGGGAGTCTTTATGGACGAGCTGATGGGAGTCTTTATAGACGAGCTGAAGAGAGCCTTTAAAGACGAGCTGATGTGAGTCTTTATAGACGAGCTGATGGGAGTCTTTATAGGCGAGCTGATGGGAGTCTTTATAGACGAGCTGATGGGAGTCTTTTTAGACGAGCTGAAGGGAGTCTTTATAGACGAGCTGAAGGGAGTCTTTATAGACGAGCTGAAGGGAGTCTTTATAGACGAGCTGAAGGGAGTCTTTATAGACGAGCTGAAGGGAGTCTTTATAGACGAGCTGAAGGGAGTCTTTATAGACGAGCTGAAGGGAGTCTTTATAGACGAGCTGAAGGGAGTCTTTATAGACGAGCTGAAGGGAGTCTTTATAGACGAGCTGAAGGGAGTCTTTATAGACGAGCTGAAGGGAGTCTTTATAGACGAGCTGAAGGGAGTCTTTATAGACGAGCTGAAGGGAGTCTTTATAGACGAGCTGAAGGGAGTCTTTATAGACGAGCTGAAGGGAGTCTTTATAGACGAGCTGAAGGGAGTCTTTATAGACGAGCTGAAGGGAGTCTTTATAGACGAGCTGAAGGGAGTCTTTATAGACGAGCTAAAGGGAGTCTTTATAGACGAGCTGAAGGGAGTCTTTATAGACGAGCTGAGGGAGTCTTTATAGACGAGCTGAAGGGAGTCTTTATAGACGAGCTGAAGGGAGTCTTTATAGACGAGCTGAAGGGAGTCTTTATAGACGAGCTGAAGGGAGTCTTTATAGACGAGCTGAAGGGAGTCTTTATAGACGAGCTGAAGGGAGTCTTTATAGACGAGCTGAAGGGAGTCTTTATAGACGAGCTGAAGGGAGTCTTTATAGACGAGCTGAAGGGAGTCTTTATAGACGAGCTGAAGGGAGTCTTTATAGACGAGCTGAAGGGAGTCTTTATAGACGAGCTGAAGGGAGTCTTTATAGACGAGCTGAAGGGAGTCTTTATAGAAGAGCTGAAGGGAGTCTTTATAGACGAGCTGAAGGGAGTCTTTATAGACGAGCTGAAGGGAGTCTTTATAGACGAGCTGAAGGGAGTCTTTATAGACGAGCTGAAGGGAGTCTTTATAGACGAGCTGAAGGGAGTCTTTATAGACGAGCTGAAGGGAGTCTTTATAGACGAGCTGAAGGGAGTATTTATAGACGAGCTGAAGGGAGTATTTATAGACGAGCAGAAGGGAAGGGAGTCTCTGTAGACGAGCTGAAGGGAAGGCAGTCTCTATAGACGAGCTGAAGGGAAGGCAGTCTCTATAGACGAGCTGAAGGGAAGGGAGTCTCTGTAGACGAGCTGAAGGGAAGGCAGTCTCTATAGACGAGCTGAAGGGAAGGGATTCTCAATAGACGAGCTGAAGGGAAGGGAGTCTCTATAGACGAGCTGAAGGGAAGGCAGTCTCTATAGACGAGCTGAAGGGAAGGGATTCTCTATAGACGAGCTGAAGGGAAGGCAGTCTCTATAGACGAGCTGAAGGGAAGGCAGTCTCTATAGACGAGCTGAAGGGAAGGGAGTCTTTATAGACGAGCTGAAGAGAGCCTTTAAAGACGAGCTGATGTGAGTCTTTATAGACGAGCTGATGGGAGTCTTTATAGGCGAGCTGATGGGAGTCTTTATAGACGAGCTGATGGGAGTCTTTATAGACGAGCTGAAGAGAGCCTTTAAAGACGAGCTCAAGGCATTCTGTATAGACGAGCTCAAAACACTCTTTGTAGCCGAACTGAAGTTAGCCTTTACAGGCAGGTGAATGGAGCCTTTATAGGTGATGAGGGTCTTTATAGTCATTCTGGGCAAAGTCTTTATAGATGAGCTCAATTCAGTTTTTATATCGAACAGAAGGAAACCTTTACAGACGATATAAAGTGAGTAGGTCATTGTAAACGACCTGAAGGGAGGCGTTGTAAAGATGGAGAGAGTCTTTGTAAACAAGCTTTGTACACGTGCTGAAGATAGGGACGTTTTTTTAGACCAGGTGAATTTAGTTTTTACAAGCAAGCTGGAGGTAGTTTTTTGTTGTAGACAAGTCCAGATGAGTACAGACTTTATTAATGGGCGGGAAGGAAAGTGTATAGACTAGTCGAATAAGGTCGTTATAGTTGAATTGGAGGGAGACTTTACAAGTGAGGTGGAAGATTATGTAGATGAGCCTTCATGGAGGCCCTAATAGATGAAATGGAATGAGTCTTTGGAGAGGATATTTTATAGACGAAATGGAACCGAGAAAGACTCGAGGGTTCTGCTTTTGAAAACAATAAAAAATCCACTATGTATTTCTGGATGATTTGAAGACTCAGGTCTTCAGGTTTAACCACAGTGCAGAATGACATTTAAAGATTACTGTTTAAAGGAATTTGTAGCAAGTAGGTGCAGTTGCAACATAAAGATGTTATTTAATTGACAGTTGTCTTTAAACTCGACCACTTCTATGAAAGGTACAATCATACATTTACTCTGTACATACATGTATTAAATTGGAAATGTGTTCACACAAAAAAAGACTACCTCCTATTACATATATGTACATGTACATATTCCTTTTATGTATATTCACCGAATGCTATACACTTTTCTGATATCTTCATATTTTCGTCCTTTTTCAGGAAAACAAAAAACTAATTTTTTGATTGACATGTAAAAAAACTACATTTGGCAGTTGACCATACCTTTTGTTACTGGAAGCATCCCCCTCTTGTTTCACAGTTTCTATATTCATTCTTCCTTTTTTCGAATACATAAACCAAAATTGTATTTGAACACATATGGACCTTCGGTCCAATGGAGTTAACAACAAAAATTTGCAGGGATAGCTGGACATCTTATTTATTTCCATTTTTGTTGTTGTCCTTCTTCTCTCCTTTAGTCCGATTATAACATTTCCATTAAATATTATACATTTTTGCTATTGTTGGATTTAGTTGTTGTTTTTTTTTTGCACTACGTTTTTGGGGAGGATATTGGAAACACATACACACGAACCCTATAGAAAACAGTGTGTGCCTGTTTATGCCATGGTGATCTATTACATTTTTGGACAGCACCAATTAATAGTAACACGACGTTATTGGGTGTTTTTGTTGTTCTGGTCCTTTTTTCTCTTTTTTCTTTCGTCCATTCTTTTATTCATCTATTGTATTTGTAGCACCGGATACTTGATTCATTTTGAAAGCTGTACAGATAAAAATGGGAAATGGAACTGCACGATATTATGGACGTTTTGTTGGGTGTTAGCTAATACACCTAAGTCTGTTTTTACACGGTCTTTTTGTACACGGTTTTGATATAACACGGTTTGAAAATTGAAAGTTTTTTTTAAAAAAACTGAGTATTTTCATTTTTTTTACAAGATTTTATTCCATTGAGCACGATTTGAAATTTTATGTACTTAAATTCATATCACAAAAAAGTATTTATGAAAGAAAAAAGTTTGAATTCCCCTTTAGCGCGTACAAACAATTTTTACTGGTCAAATCAAATGTGAATAGCACTAATTTAGGGGAATTCCCTTTTTACACGGCTTCTTCTGGAACCAATCTACCGTGTAAAAACAGACTTAGGTGTATCCTACATTGCTGCAGGATGAGTCATACGTAATAGTTGCGCCCAGTTTAAAGACTAATGTACTAGGTGAGAGAAATAAAATGATTCGGAATTTAAAAAAAGGAAAACAGAGATCAGTGATTCGACACATGTTAAGAAATTTTGAAGCATTGCAAAAGTATTTTTTAAAATTTGTGTTTGCATCAATCGAAACTAGTATTTTTTCGAGCGAATGTCAAACTGTGCTGTATCCAACTATAGTACAAACATTTTTATGGTCAGATTTTTATGCAATACTAGCATATGCCCGCAACTTCGTTAGC
Source organism: Musca vetustissima (assembly GCF_032173495.1). Classification (NCBI taxonomy): domain Eukaryota; kingdom Metazoa; phylum Arthropoda; class Insecta; order Diptera; family Muscidae; genus Musca; species Musca vetustissima. Next base: position 29,693 of record NW_026882724.1, on the reverse strand, counting down.
GAATGTAGGAAATATTTAATAATGTATTAACATATTATTTTATTTTTAGATAAAACTGCATATGTCTGAAAAAACAATCCACACATTAATATTGACCATAAATTAAATTTCAGTACCATTTAGTACCAAATTTCATGATTCGAACTCTAAAGGTTCACCCAAATCCAAATTTTAACAAATTTTCATTTAGCACACATTATTTCCATAAGAACCCTCCTCAACCAATGACATTTCAGGATTCGAACTCTATTAATACACCCACAATTGAAATTGTACCGAAGTTAGTAGTAGAATTTAGAAAACTTCCTACTTAACCCAAACCTACACCCCGACAGTGATTATAAATCCAAGTTTCAGGATTCCAACTCCATAGGTTCAACCACAATTCAAAGTGTATCAAATTTAGTACACAGTAGTATGAATTTCCAAAAACATCTTACTTACCCCAAACCTACACCACCACAGTGATCCAAAATATAAATTTCAGGTTTCCAATTCTATCGGTCCACCCACAATTCAAATTATACCAAATTTTGTACACATTAGTACAAATTTCTAAAACTTCCTACATATCTCAATCTTACACCTCAACAGGGATCCTGGCTCCAAATTTCATGATTCTAGCTCTATTGGTTCACCTAAAATTCAAATTCACCCACCCACTATTGGTTCACCCATAATTCAAATTCTACCAAATTTAGTACATAGTTGTACCAATTTCCAAAACTTCCTACATACCCCAATCCTACACCCCCACAGTGATCCTAAATCGAAATTTCAGGATTCCATCTTTATCGGTTGACCCACAATCCAAATTTTACCAAATTTAGTACACAGTAGTACGAATTTCCTAAATTTCCTACTTAACCCAAACCAACACCCCACAGTGCTCCTAAATCTAAGTTTCAGGATTCAAACTCTACCGGTTAACCCACAATTCAAATTGTACCAAATTTAGTACACAGTAGTACGAATTTCCTACTTAACCCAAACCAACACCCCACAGTGCTCCTAAATCTAAGTTTCAGGATTCAAACTCTACCGGTTAACCCACAATTTAAATTGTACCAAATTTAGTACATAGTAGTACGAATTTCTAAAACCTGATTCTTACCACATACCTACACCCCCATAGTGATCCTAAATCCAAGTTTCAGGATTCCAACTATATCGTTCCAATCACAATTAAAATTGTACCAAATTTAGTACCATTTAGTACCCATAAGTATTATTTTCGTAAACTGAATCCTGACCCCAATCCCACACCCTACAGTGATCCTGACTCAAAATTTCATTGTTCCCGCTCTATAGGATCACCCAAATCCAAACTGTACCGATTATAGTACGATTTAGTACTTTTCGTACACATAAGTAACAAATTTCCAAAACTACGTTCATATCCCAATCCTACACTCCGACGGTAATTTTAATTTAAAATTCCAGGATTCCAGCTCGATTTGCACCTCCAAATCAAATTTGTACCAAATATAGTTCCATATAGTACTTTTCGTACACATGAGTACACGCTCTCCAAACTCTCTTCATATCGACCCTAATTCTCAACCTTAATTTGCATTCCAAATTTGAAGTATTTAGCTCAATCCATTCACTTGCTATGAAATTGTACCAAATTTAGTACATTTCAGTACTTTTTCGATACTTATAGTTCGAATTTAAATTTAAAATGCAGTGTATATTTAAATAATAATATTATTTCTTTTGCAACACTACGATGTTTGGTATTGAAAATGGGATATATCGATCTAAGTTTGGGTTCAGCCACCTGTTAATGATACACATCAATTTTAGATATTTCGGATTGCATAAATTTTCAGTGCATTTTCCAATCGAAGTAGCTGCGATCTACGTAGATGAAATCGGATGTAAAAATGTATGGGAGTTATTTTAAATCTGAAACGATTTCAACAAAACTTAACACACATCATTCTAGACTCGATTCGATATGCTATATGTAATATCGTGCAAATGAAACAGGATCTATGGTGCACCAATAACATAAAATCGGACTAAAGTATATATAGAAGCAATGTCTATATCTGAACCGATTTCAACAAAACTCCATGTACATTAAACTGGACCTAATTCAGTATGGTGTGCAATCGGACAAATATTGGTAGTATGGTGTATGTGGAAGCTATATAAATACATCTGAACCGATTTTCTCCAATTTCAATATGGTTCGTCCTTGAGCAAAATTTCATACAATACAGACATGCATATTCTTAAAGGGAACCATATGTCTATCTCGTTTCTTTTTGCCTCTTACAAACATATGCACAAATAAATAATACCCTGTATCACAGTCTGGTGAGGGGTATAAATAGTAAAGTAAAATATGTATTGATTCAAACTATTAGGTTGGGGAAAAAGAAATCTATTTTTTTATATAAACTATAGGACTTTATTTAACATGCTTCGGAATGTCCGATTTTGGCCAAATATGCACCGTTTTGTTGTATGATTTGTTGTCATTTTAAAGGTAACATCATAATGTCTCTCTTATAAAAGTTCTGCTCTCTACTTACAAAAAAACTCTAGTAGTCGATTTTCACAACCCTCCTTAGATACCCATTTTTATCATTAAAGAAATATTGCAATGCAAGAAAAAGATGATAATCGCTTGGTTCCAAGTCCGGACCCTTTTCTCATCTCCAGTCACCATCCGTTTAAGAAATGGGTCTATCTCATTCCGTTTGACCAGATCGGAATTCGAACCATCCTATTAATACCCTACACAACTATGTTGTCGGGGTATTATAGCTTTGTGCGGATCCAAGCGCGAAATATTGGTCCTAGACCCACCTTTAAGTATACCGATCATATCTCGACTAGCTGAATCGATCTAGACATGTGTGTCCGTCCGTCCGTCTGTCGATTATAATTTGTAAACACGATACAGGCTACAGTTATGGACCAATCTTCAGGAAATTTTGCATGTAGGATGGGTTCTGGCCAGTGAATACCACTATTGTTTTTAGTAAATATAGGTTAATATTTAGGGGATGAAATGGACCTACAACTTTATTTTTGTCTGATTTTCGCTCCAGAGGCCGCAATTATGGCCCAAACATAGCGAATTTTTACTTGGAGAAGGGGAGCGGGCCAAAGAATAAACATGCATGTTTTGATAAAGATCGCCCAATACTTCGCGGGTCAAATGGACCCTGACTTTTGTGTGAAAAATAACAAAATTTGTATTCTACAGCGTATATATTTACCTCAGGTCGCTCCAGAGGCCGCAATTATGGCCCAAACATTACTTGGAGAAGGAGATCGGGCCAAAGAATAAACATGCATGTTTTCATAAAGATCGGTCAATATTTAGCGGGTCAAATCGACGCTGACTTTTGTGTGAAAAATAACAAAATTTGTATTGTACAGCGTATATATTTACTGCTGAAGGACATCGACCCGAGAAGTTGATAGTATATCCAAGAGAAGTGGTTGACCTTTAAATTGATACCAATTATATGGCTGTATGTACTCTGATGTGGGAGTTATACGTAATTGGGTAAAGGTGACTATGTGCATAGTATTACTATTACTCCATTAGAGGACGGAAATATCGCGCTGATCGCATTGAAATTGTACATGAAGTTCCGATTATGGTCAAGGACGACGCCTATAGTTTTCGGTGAAGTTGAGATTTCATTCCGGGGGTGCAATGGACCGAAAACTTTTATTTTGTCAGATTTTCTAGTCGCTCTAGAGGCTATGCAGAACATCACATATTTTATAAGGTGAAGGGAATCTGACCAAATACTTAGAGCGGCTATTTACATGATTATCGCTCAATATTCCGAGGGTCAAATCAACCAAAAGCTAAAGTGACCAATTTCTTATTTTATGGCGTAAACATTCACTTCAAGAAAAAATATTGTGGAAAATATGCCAGGGTTAGAAAGTGGAGTTGTTGATGTATAACCGGTAAAACGGTGCAAATATCACGAAATATGGCCCTGGCTCAAAATATATAGAACCGCAGAAAGTTTACTTTTCGTGGTAGTTGTGTAGGGTATCATATGGTCGGGACCGTCCGACTATACTGCTCCGCTCACTGGTTTTTCTGGAAATTGGTGTGGCGGCCAAATATCGAGCTTCTTTTTGAATCCAGCTTTGCGAAAATGGTTTAAAACAGTTTTATGGTAGATTTTTAGCTCCTGGGCGATGTTACGACTGCTAACACGCCAGTCAACTTCGATAATTTCCTCGATTTTATCGACATTTTCAAATGGATGTCTTTTCCCCAAAACTAATATTTTGAAGCGGAACATGACATTATATGTCAATATACTACTTTTTATTAAATTAACAAATAACAATTCTAGTCTCAGTACAAATTTTCCCAAAATTCATTGGTCAAGTAATGAAATATGAATTTCTTTCCTCCTCTCCTAACGGTGTTGAAAGGTTCAACGTTTGATATTTACAACAAAGTTCCCTATTCCCTTTCACAAATAGCAGCACTATGGACAATGCCTTCCCACTCCTCTCCTTTGGTCGTATTTCGCCTTAATGAATTTACGTTGTAACCGGTCGGTCACATTTCCATTTGTGTATCTATTCCCCAGTTGTGGCGTGAGCCTTCGTGTTAGATGTTCAGATGTTGATAAAATGAAATGATAATTTAATTAAAATACAATCCATAATTTTTACCCTAAATGTTGTTGTCCATAATATGCGAACAACAAAACCAAATAGCAACAAACTAGGAAAGTACATTTGTATGTTTGAATATATTTTTTTTTCGTCCTTTTTGTGTTATATATACGTAATGTAAAGAGACAAAGGTATAAACATACATTGAACTGTTCCTGTTAGGAGGGACAATTTTGTTTGCACCAATTTAAAGGACATGTAAACTTTAATAAAATTATGGGGATTTTGCAGGAACATTAGATCCACATATGTTTACTTCTTATTATTTACTATATTGAGAATGCTGAGCACTTTTCCGGACGATTTGCCTGTGCTTTTATATATAATTACTGGTTGTCAAAACATTCCGCTAATATATATATATACTAGCATATGCCCGCAACTTCGTTAGCGAATTTAGGAAAAACTTAAACATGTATTAACATATTATTTTATTTTCACAGAAAACTGCATATGTCAGAAAAAAACAATCCAAACATTAATATCGACCATAAATTAAATTTTAGTACCATTTAGTATCAAATTTCATGATTCGAGCTCTGAAGGTTCACCCAAATCCAAATTTTACCAAATTTAATTCCATTTAGCACACATTACTTCCACAAGTACCCTCCTCAACCATCCAACAAAGCTTCCTGCATACCCCGATCCCACACCCCCGTAATGATTCCAAATTCATATTTAAGGATTCCAACTTTATTGGTTCACTCACAATTCATATTATACCAAATTTAGTACACAGTACCACGAATTTCCAAAACTTGCTACTTAAACCAAACCTACACACCGACAGTGCTCCTAAATCTAAGTTTCAGGATTCAAACTCTACCGGTTCACCCACAATTCAAATTGTACCAAATTTAGTACACAGTAGTACGAATTTCCTAAACCTCCTTCTTACCCCAAACATACACCCCACAGTGATCCTAAATACAAGTTTCAGGATTCCAACACAATCGGTTCACCCACAATTAAAATTTTACCAAATTTAGTATGCATTAGTAAAAATTTCTAAAACTTCCCACATATTTCAATCTTACACCTCCACAGTGATCCTGACTCCAAATTTCATGATTCTAGCTCTATTGGTTCACCTATAATTCAAATTGTACCAAATTTAGTACCATTTAGTACCCATAAGTATTAATGTGTTAAACTGAATCCTGACCCTAATCCTGCATTCCTACAATGATCCTAACTTCAAATTTCATTGTTCCAGCTCTATCAGTTCTTCCAAATCCAAATTGTACCAATTATAGTACGATTTAGTACTTTTCATATCCCAATCCTAAACTCCGACGAGTACACGCTTTTCAAACTCTCCTCATATCGACCATACTTTTTAACCTTAATTTGCATTCCAAATTTCAAGTTTTTAGCTCAATCCATTCACATGCTACGAAATGGTACCAATTTTAGTACATTTCAATACCTTTCGGATACTTACAGTTCGAATTTCCAAAATGTCCTTTGCTTATTTCCAAATTTCAGAGTTCTATCTTTACTGGTTCACCAAATACAAATGATATCATATTTAGTACTTTTTAGTACTTTTCGTACAGTTCTAGTACGGATTTCCAAAAACCCAGCCTTATCAGACACCTTTGGACCAAGAGTGACCCTCACCTAAAATTTCAAGATTCAAGCTTCAGTCGTTTCTTCTGGGAGTTGATGAATCGTTAAATCAGTCAGTAAGTCAATAACTTTACTCTTTTATTAATATAGAATCATTCTACCTTCACTTGTAACGGCGCCCTCAATATTCGTTATTTTGAGATTTTCGGTCAAATTGTTAACCAAGTTGGCTCCATTTTGATATTTTCGTTTTTCAGTGCCTGGCAAATCTTCCTACAAAAAATAAGATATATATGACCCTATGCACATTTTCCAACTGAAGTGATTCTGATATTAGAATCTCGAAGGGACATGTATACATACTACTCTTATTGAAAACTACCAAATTATCCCACACTAACTATCTCACGTTTTTTAATTACAATACTAAAAATAGTTACACATTAGTTGTACTAACGGATTTCCCTACATGTGTTAATAATTAAACTAATTACACTGTAATTCGAGTAAAAGGTAGATAACGAAAGAGTCACTTCATTTTCGTTACCCTGTGTTGCAACGCGATATTATCAACGTTGGAATTACCATTCAGTGCATATAAATGCGCAAATATACACAACAATTGAGATTAGTTTGTAATCTCTCTCTGTTTACGGAATTTCTTTGATGTTTATCGGCAGCCGTTGATTTGTCAAGTCTACGGCTACTGTCGCTGCACCAGATACTGGAAGTACATTTTTAACTGATAACAAATTCCAGATGATTGGCATGGGAAATATCGGAATTGTGCATGTCGCATAGAAAAGTGCAATATTACAACAGTATTAGGCAAACATATTAGGAGCTTTTATGTCATTCTATGCGGCTATTGTAGGTTATTGTTGAAATATATTCAGTCAAATCGAATGAGGATTATTTTTGTGAAACTTATTCTCTTTTTAGCTTGTGTTCGTGTGCATCGTTGTCGTACCAATTTGATCGTAAAATACCTTAAATCGGGAAGTACGGTTATATGGGGGCTATATCAAAATTTGGATACAGATACCCATACTAATATTCACATAGACATTAAAAACATGTGAGCCAAATGTTGGCCGCCTATTTTTGGTATTCATTTTAAAACGACTTGATAATGGAAACCCGAAAATAGAGTGTAAGATGTTGTAGTACCGATTCAATATAGTAAATACCCAAATAAATGCCCACAAATGGGTATTTACCCACTGCCTACTGCCACTGCCCAACTCTACCAATTGGCAAAAGTTCACTTCAGAGAAGTGTAAAATACTCCTGTTCCTCGGGTAACAAAAATTCATTTCCGGGTCGTCATCACAACTGCATATGTTCGCTATATACCTGAAGGCCGAATACCTTATTAAGACATAACGAGTGGAAATGACATTTAATGTGTTGTAACGTACCGATGCTAGTATATTGAAGGAAGTATGACTGGACTTCTGTATCGATTAAAGCCATGCGAGTTATTGAAACCGGCACTTCACAGAGCACTCGAGTTCGATAGAGCTATAAGAAGAGAATTGCGCGTTGTATAAGAGTATTGTGTACGTTTTCTCCAGTCACTACACGGTATTTTGTGGGGGAGGTACCCGAAGGAGTGCGCAGGGGGATTTGCAAACAGGGTATTTGAAAACGAGTGGAAATAACTTCTAAAGTGTTGTAACGTTCCGATGCTAGTATGTTGTGGGCACGAGTGAAGTCGTTCTGGAACCCATGAAGGAAGTATGACTGGACTTCTCTATCGATTAAAGGCGTGCGAGTTTTTTTAACCGGTACTTCACAGAGCACCCGAGATCGATAGAGCTATCAGAAGAGTATTGCGCGTTGTATAAGAGTATTGTGCACGTTTTCTTCAGTAACTACACGGTATTTTGTGGGGGAGGTACCCGAAGGAGTGGGCAGGGGGATTTGCAAACAGGGGATTTAAAAACTAGTGGAAATAACATCTAAAGTGTTGTAACGTTCCCATGCTAGTATGTTGTTGGCACGAGAGAAGTCGTTCTGGAACCTATGAAGGAAATATGACTGGACTTCTGTATCGATTAAAGGCGTACGGGTTGTTGAAACCGGCACTTCACGGCGCACCCGAGATCGATAGAGCTATGAGAAGAGTATTGCGCGTAGTAGAAGAGTATTGTGTACGTTTTCTCCAGAGTACCGTGTAGGTATTTTGTGGGGGAGGTACCCGAAGGAATGGGCCGATTTTCCCCATTATCGAACTTAATATGAGTTTGAGAGAAATTTTATGATATGCACAGTTTGGATCGATTCGGACATTTCATTAGTCAAATATTGAATTTAAATCAGAGCTCCGATTTGCTCGATTTTACTCGCGAGTGAAAAATACTCCCGAGTGGGAGTAAGTAAAGAGTACGAGTTTTTGAAAATGTTTACACATGTGAGGTACAAATAAAAATCTTATACCATATAAGATTTTTATACGTTTTTTTTATTTCATATTTATAAAGGAATTCAACCGTGTGATTTAATTAATTCAATATTTTTTTAAAAGCATAAACACCTCCATACAAATTTTTAAAATGGTATTCATTAAAAAATGTAGAAAAGTATTCTCCAAAAATATTAAAAGCGCTGGTTTGAAAGAAAACTCTAAGAGTGAAATCGAGTGGACAAATAAATTTGGTTGTTTGTTTATTTGTGTGTGTGTGTGTAGTAGCAATCATTTTTTGATGTTGATCTTTTGTGTGCTGTAGAGATAGATCATGTACAAAAAACATAAAAGGACATCGATTATTTTGTTTATTGAAAATGTTTACACATGTGAGGTACAAATAAAAATCTTATATCATATAAGATTTTTATACGTTTTTTTTATTTCATATTTATAAAGGAATTCAACCGTGTGATTTAATTAATTCAATATTTTTTTTAAAAGCATAAACACCTCCATACAAATTTTTAAAATGGTATTCATTAAAAAATGTAGACAAGTATTCTCCAAAAATATTAAAAGCGCTGGTTTGAAAGAAAACCCATCAATGCATAAGTGGTTCATTATTTAATTTTAGAATCAAAATATTGTCGAGAGTTTCAATTTGAAGGCTGGTTCGTCTGTCTATTTCAGACTTACATAAAGAGAACGCAGAGAACGAGCTTGTTGATGCATGCTTTCCCAGCAGTACAGCAAACCAAACATCACAAAACAAACAAACAATGCACACAAACAACATCAAGTAAAACAACGGTATCACAAAACAAATAAATAAAAATAAAATAGTACTCGGCAAGAGTGTAATCTGCTCGATTTCGAGCGTATTTCACTCCCACTCGAAAACGAGCGAAGCACTTGCGCTCTTATTTGAGTGGCAGAGAAAAATAGAGTATACTCTATTTACTTTTTCTACTCGAAGGAGTACTCCCGCTCGAATTCGAGCGAGTTTCACTCTTTACTCGAATTCGAGCGAGCATTTCGGAGCTCTGATTTAAATACCGTCGAGGACGTTTATAGCGAACTTGTAGGGACCAAGCAAATTTTTCGTTATAGAAGAAGTTCGTTATATCCAAGGTAAGGCAAAATATAGGCTTAGCCATCATCAAATTAAAAGATGTGAAAACTGAATGTTGGGACCGAATAATCAGTAAGAAAAGTAGAAAAGTCGAACTGGGCCGACTATATGATACCCTTCACCACTTTGGGTATATTCTACATATCGACGCCTCCGAACCATAGTATGCTAAGTCGACTTAGTTCTTTACGTTTTTAGATACTACGGTCCTTAATTTAAATTCTCTGAAATTTTGGTAATTATCGGCCAATCCAAACCAAAGTTATAAGCAAAAATGTACCTAGCATTGCACGTAAGATGTAAGAAACTTCCATACTTTGAGAGCTTCTGCTGAAAAACTCACTTTTCAGACTTAGCATACTATTCTTCGGAGGCGTCGATATGTATCATAACAGACGTAGACTTTTCGAAGGAACATTGACATTAAATTGAACGATGTTAAATATGCGATCTTTATCTATATGTAAACAAACTTAGAGCAATCCCAACACATGCCAGTCTGCAATCTACTCTAAATTTTGTAAATAGATGTAAAGCAAACTTTACAAACGCTATTTGGTATGTTTCACTGTTTAAAATGTAATATCAATCAGGTAGCCATTGATTATTTGGTGTACAATCAACATGAATAGGTCGAAATTATATATGGAACCTATGCTGTATCTGAACCGATTTCAAAGAAATTTGCCAGAGATTAATTTTAGTTCGTTGTGTCAATCGGCCTAGCTATGGGTCTGTAGTGCAACATTTACTTAAAATCGGAAGAAAGTATACAAGGAAGCTATATGTAAATCTGAACCGATTTCAAGAAAATTTCACACACGAAAGGTTATAGTAACTTCAGTACATTGTACAAAATTGTGTGCCGGTCGGTCAAACTTTGGGTCTTTAGTACACAATTTACATTAAATCGGGCAAAACTATATATGGGAGCTATATCCAAATCTGAACCGATTTTAACGAAACTTAGCACACATCATTTTGGTCCTAATTCATTACGTTGTGGAAAATTTCTTGCAAATCGAAAGATACATATAGGGACTTTGGTGTACCATTTACAAAAAAATCGGACAAAACTATATATGGGAGCTATATCGAAATCTGAACCGATTTTCACGAAATTTGACACACACCATTCTAGACTCAATTCAGTACACTGTGCAAAATTTCGTGCAAATCGTAACATATATAGGGACATTGGTACACCATTTACCTAAAATCGGGCGAAACTATATATGGAAGCTATATCTAAATCTGAATGGATTTTCAGGAAACTTAGCAAACGTCATTCTAGACTTAATTCAATATGCTATGCCAAAATTCGTGAAAATCAAATGATTTTCAGGGACTTTAGTGCACCATTTACCTAAAATCGGGCGAAACTATATATGGGAGCTATATCTAAATCTGAACCGATTTTCAGGAAACTTCGCACACGTCATTCTAGACTTAATTCAATACGCTATGCCAAAAGTCGTGCAGATCAAATGATTTTCAGGGACTGTAGTGCACCATTTACCTAAAATCGGGCGAAACTATATATGGAAGCTATATCTAAATCTGAACCGATTTTCACGAAACTTAGCACCCGTCATTCTAGACCTAATCCAGTTGGCTATACCAAATTTCGTGCAAATCGAAAGATATATATAGGGACTTTGGTACACCATTTACCTTAAATCGGGCGAAACTATTTATGGGAGCTATATCTAAATCTGAAACGATTTTCACGAAACTTAGCACATGTTATTCTAGACTTAATTCAATACACTATGCCAAAATTCGTGCAAATCAAATGATTTTCAGGGACTTTAGTGCACCATTTTCCTAAAATCGGGCGAAACTATATATGGAAGCTATATCTAAATCTGAACCGAATTTCACGAAACTTAGCATACGTCATTCTAGACTTAATTCAATACGCTATGCCAAAATTCGTGCAAACCAAATGATTTTTAGGGACTTTAGTGCACCATTAACTTAAAATCGGGCGAAACTATATATGGGAGCTATATCTAAATCTGAACCGATTTTCAGGAAACTTAGCACACATCATTCTAGGCCTAATTCAGTAGGCTATACCAAATTTCCTGCAAATCGAAATATATATAGGGACTTTTGTGCACCATTTACCTAAAATCGGGCGAAACTATATATAGGAACTATATCTAAATCTGAACCGATTTTCAGGAAACTTAGCACACATCATTCTAGGCCTTATTCAGTAGGCTATACCAAATTTCGTGCAAATCGAAAGATATATAGGGGCTTTTGTACCCCATTTACCTTAAATCGGACGAAAACATATATATGGGAGCTATATCTAAATCTGAACCGATTTTTCCCAATTTCAATAGGGTTCGTCCTTGGGCCAAACAAATGAGCTGTGCCAAATTTCATCCAAATCGGATCATAAATGCGACCTGTACTTTGTTTACAATTTAACATGGACAGACAGACGGACGGACGGACATGCATAAATCGACTCAGAAAGTGATTCTATGCATATTCTCAAAAGGAACCATGTGTCTATCTCGTTTCCTTTTGCCTGTTACAAACATATGCACAAAGACATAATTCCCTGTACCACAGTGTGGTGAAGGGTATAAATATTGAATCTGAAATGGAAAGTGATAAAAACCTGTAATGATCAATGAATATTAAACATGGAGGAGTAATAGGATAAACGGTAAGGAAACGCAGATTTAAAGCAGGTTGTGGAAGATAGTGGTATTCCGTCAGAGAAACGTTGGAGAGAGTTTAGGAATACCATAGAGTGATGGATTTCTCTCACAGAGCCAATCATATTATGTGGTCGGCTTATTAATGTGGTCTATAGAGCGACTTAAAAACACACAAAAAAATTAAATTTTTGGTCCATTTCATCATAAATATCATCTCATTATATCCAGAAATAGGGGTCAAATTTGGTTTTACACGTCTTACATGCAAAATGCCGTGAAGATTGGTACATAACTATGTCTTGCAGTAAATGTACTTTAAGGGATCACCGGCGAATACCTTAAGGCGGATGGTATAATTAGAACCTCGCAAAAAAAAATATCAGCCCTGTGTAACGGATACTGTAATTATTTATGTGTGTCAACACTGTAATACAATACGCAAAATCCATATTTTCCTATTTTCCGTTCTGAACACTGAACATAAATGTTCCCTAGCTAGCAGGTTTCGGCTAACAATTACTTTGATGTATTCGTATTTGACTAAATGTCGCGGCGCTAATGGGGCGTCAATGTATCAGAGATTACAACTGTGACGCCTAATGGTTACTTTCATTGCAGATATTGACGAGTGCCTATGTGACTGAGTGTCTGCTAGACGGCTTGGCCCACTATCTATCAACCAGATTGGTAGTTGTAAGCTACCAAGAAAAACAATACATGTAAATAATGGGGTATTAGAATACTTTAGACCAATATGAGACACCAACAGTATCAATTGGGGATAATTTGTTGTTGTTGTTTTCATTTGGCTTTTTTGTGACAAGTTTTGTTTTGAGCCTTCCCTTCTCAAAACCTTTAAATTCCTTTAAAAGAAATTTGCCTATTGATTGAGTGACAAGCTGTATGGCAGACAATACCTTGACAAAAGATTTTCAAGTGGTGGGGACCATGCCATCATTCCAACAAAATTGACAACTGGGACTGGCTGGCTGGCTTCGCTAGCCCTCATCAACACCAGCCAGCTATGTTCGGGCGGGTGAGTGAGTATGTGTGCGTTTTGTGTTACATTTTGATGACTTACGATGGTAATTTTGGTTAGCAGTTAGCACGGGTAAGGGTAATTGATGGATTCGAGTACGTGGCGCCTCGTTATGTCAGCGGCAAAACGTTTGCTTGCCAGCGAAGCCAACCAACCAGCCATATAGACAGACTGTCGTATAAAAGAAATAATTTTTGTTTTTGTTTCTTTTAATTTGCTGTTACATTTGTTTTTCATTTAAAATTTTCGTGGTCATTTTGGTGTTGTTATGAGTGGTGGGGCTTTGGCTTTGTTATTTTGTTGTGTTCGGCGTTCTTTTTTTGGTAACAAATTGATCATTGTCTACAGAAGTTGTAGCTGTTGTCATTTTCTTTTGGATTTCATATGACCATGTCACTTTACTTTTTGGACGAGACAAAAAAAGCGAATGACGGCAGCAGCAGCAGTATGATTGACTTTTATTCAATTGATCCAGTTAGAATGATGTCGCCTTTCACCTTTAAACATTTTAACACAGTTGACGGGATGGCGGCGTTAACGCGACGGCGACAACTCTGGTCAACTGCTGGCGACTGTGGCTTTGCCACCAGCAATTGGGTTAATTATTATCTTGTTGTTGTTGGTGCTGGGTGGGTTACGCATTATGCGGGAGACGAAACATGCCGTCGAAAGTTATCGACAGACGCCCTTCGGTGTCAACTGAAATTGGCGAATATGTTGACTGGTTGGTGGGTTGTTTGGTTGGTTGCCTGCTTGCTTGGATGGCTGATTAGTTATCGCTTCTGTGTATCTGGACATTTTTATATTAATTACTACGTCGGCGGCAACTAGAAAAGCCGCAATTTGATGAATTTGTTATTACTAATTTTGTTGTCGATAACATTTGATGAAATAGCGAATTATTTCATAAAGATGGATATTTGGCAAAAACATATTATCTAAGAATGTTTTGTTGGGGTTTCTATAACTACTTGTAGTTATAGATAATGGTAAATACTAAATAAATGTTTTGTACCTACAGAGAATTGCAGAAATTATTTTTACAAACATATCAAAAGTAAAATATATGGGATCTACGATTTCGATGTACTATAAAAAATGTTGATCACCAAGCTATTCATTCAAAATTTTTATGTTTTTTAGAGTATGATTTACATAACCATCTTGCTTAATAATTACTTCTTCTACACGATAAGAATTTTTATTTAGACATTAAAATTCTTAAATATTCTTTATTTTATTATTGTTCAGATATAGATATATATTTTCGGCCGTTTTCTGTAAATGTTGCACCGAAGAGCCTATGTTTATTCGATTTACAAGAAATTTGCCAGAGAATATTAATTTATAATTATTTAGATATAGTTCCCATATATAGTTTCTTCCGATATTTCTCCCAATATTTGTTCGATTGGAAAATTAAGTCCAGGCTGATGTATGCGAAGTTTTGTTAAATCGGTTCAGATATAGATATACAGTGAGTGTAATACGTATTTCGCCTCAATAGAAATTTGACAAAATTTCAATATATTCGCCTAAAGCCAGCGTACTAAAAATGCAATATGAATTATGTATGATGGAATATATTTGTTGACATATTTAGATCGTATTTCTGCAAAAATCTCTGTGAAAGACCTATTGCTCTCGAAGATATAGGCCAAAATATATACCAACCCAAAAATGTTTAACAACAAAAATATCGCAAAACCCCATTTTTCTGATTTCGAAAACCTTATGTAGCATCAATATAGATCTAAGAAACAATATATGCGATGAAAATAGCAATAAGGAGGTCAGATTCAAAGATATTTTGCCTCAAATTTTATTGAGGCAAAATACTTATTACACTCACTGTATATTTTCGTCCGTTTTTATACCCTACACAACTATGTTGTCAGGGTATTATAGCTTTGTGCAGCCCCAAAAGTTTGTAACGCCGCGAAATATTGGTCCTAGACCAACCTTTAAGTATACCGATCGTCATATCTCGACTAGCTGAGTCGATCTAGACATGTGTGTCCGTCCGTCTGTCCATTATAATTTGTAAACACGATACAGGCCACAGTTATGGACCAATCTTCACGAAATTTTGCATGTAGAATGGTTTCTGGCCAATGAAGACCCCTATTGTTTTTGGAAAAGATCGGTTAATATTTAGGGGATGAAATGGACCAAAAACTTAATTTTTTTCTGATTTTCTGGTCGCTCCCGAGTCCGGACAAGTACAGCCCTCGTCAACTGAATATTTGTAATATTTGTTGACCTTTAGTCGGGTTTCATATAATATAATATATAACGCAAAGTTAGATTTTCGTGGAAGTTGTGTAGGGTATTATATGGTCGTAATGTGTATCAAAGTTCCAAAAAACAAATGGTGTATGCAACGGTTGCTCAAAAAAGTCCATGGTAAACGCAACTAATTCCGGCATGTACTAATGTCCGCATCTGATTTATATAATTTTTTTTTAGGCTTTCCTAAAGTCGGCATATTGGTGAATAATTAGCACCTTTTCGATAATTTTGGCTCAAAATTGAAAAAATCCAAAATTACGATTAATTGATAAAAAAATCAGTTTTTACATAATGTAAGACTTGGTCTTAATCTTAAATTCTTTTAACCTCTGAAATGCCTTATTTAGCCATGCCATATAAAAGGTTCCCGAAGTCGGCACCATGTTTGTACCCTACACAACTATGTTGTCAGGGTATTATAGCTTTGTGCAGCCCCAAGAGTTTGTAACGCCGCGAAATATTGGCCCTAGACCCACCTTTAAGTATACCGATCGTCATATCTGGACTAGTTGAGTCGATCTAGACTGTTTGTCCGTCCGTCCGTTCGTCTGTCCATTATAATTTGTAAACACTATACAGGCCACAGTTATGAACCAATGAAGACCCCCTATAGTTTTTGGTAAAGGTTAATAATTAGGGGATGAAATTGACCAAAAACTTTATTTTGGCCTGTTTTTCTGGTCGCTCTAGAGGCCGCAATTATAGCTCGAACATCACGAATTTAGCCGGTCAAATGGACCGTGATTTTTGTGTGAAAAATGACAAAATTTGTATTCTATGGCGTATATATTTACTCCTGAAGGACATAGATTCGAGAAGTTGAAATGTACTCGCATACTTAAATATTTACAGTTGCCTACGTATTCAGATATTATTTAGTTACCCATTAGTAACCACACTATAAGCTCGGAATAAACATCCGTAGAAAGTTATTGTTCCGTGGTAGTTGTGTAGGGTATCATATGGTCGGCCCCGTCCGACTATACTGCTCCGCTCACTTGTTTATAATTGCAATATTTTAATAAATAAAATTATTTTATATAATTTTTTAATACAACACAGATGGAAACGTCCGATAATAATAATTTATTAATTAAAATAGCAGAACAAATTAATAATTTTTGTTAAACTCAAATGCGACATGCCGACAATTGGAAAAAAGTGCGGACTGTTGGCACAGAGGCACTATTTTACCCAATTAACAATTTAATCTACCTTAATACAAATTAATTAAACAAATTTTAATAGCATCGGGGAGTACAAAAAATTGGTAACATATGTACCTAAATAAAATATCCCATTTGCCCGTTTGATTTGCAAAATTTCATTGATTTCAGAATAGTATGTGTATGGGTTCTATAATTGTTTCAGACATCTATGTAGATCACACATTTAACTTCGCCTGAATTCATCTCAATGGTGCTGCAAAGATGCTATGGCTTTTCTATCTACATGATATTGTATATATTAATATCTCTTGTATGTTCCCAAAGTGGTGAAGGGTATCATATAGTCGGCCCCGTCCCACCTTTGACCTTTACTTACTGGTTTTTGATTAGCATTTTTTTACTTTTTCGTATCCGAGTCTTTAATATTAAACTTTTATTCATCCGTGAAAATTATATATCTCCATTGAGTCGGATTTAAATTAATATGAGGGAAAGCCAAATTTGACTTTCCGATTTTCTCAGAACTTTCTACCATAGCTCGTCCACGCTCTGTTCTTGAGGTTATATCTAACGATAACTCTCTCACCAATTTCGTTGAACTCTTAAATGGGTATTTTCCTACATATGTTTTATTAAATAAAATAATGCAATTGAAATATTTATTTTACAGTTCTTTATAAACCCTATACAAATATAAATATCAAAAAATGATTTAATTTATTTTAATATAGACCTCCAATAATGTACAGTGGCAATTAAAGATGAATTTTAAGGTATTTCATCTCTGCGTCAAAGCCAAGGATTTTAAGGCAGATGTAAAAGTACCTTTGTTATTAGTATTTCAACAATTTCAAATTAGTTTTATATTTGTAACAATCTAAACATGAATATGCAGTCAACATTCACACATTTATAAATAGAAATGCTGTGCTATGTTTTCGTTATTTATTTTCCATTTGAAAATAACATTTGCAAAACGTGTTTGAAATCTCCAACTCAGGTAAAAATAATTCCCATTCCAACTTAGCACTCCTCTAACTCAGCCATTCATTCCCATTCTCAAACCCCGCAACGAGAAAGAGTAAGTGAATACACCATACACTACCACACTAACATTTTGCAAAAATGAAACTAACCAATGGCAGGCCGGCATTATTTTTTCCCCTTCAATTGGTTGTGGTTTCTCTAACTCACTCGCACTCAAACGTGGATTCCAAAGGATTTCGACACTGCAATGCTATGGGGGGAGCATCTACGAAAAAAACTGAATGTGTTAAAATGTTGTTGACAGCTAGCAAAACTATTTGAATTACATGGGATTACAATAGCTACGAGTTTGGCTGCGTCCTTCCATGGAACATCAGTTGTTTGCTTTTTGAATGGAATTGAAATCTTTTGGTAAATAATAAAATCTCTCTTTGACAGACGTGTGAATAAAGAAACGTAGCAAGTATGTGAAATGTTGAGATAAAAATATTGTTGTAAGTAAATAAGTGTGTGTTTCTATTTTAAAGGTGTTAAAATTTGTTGTCAACTTGAATGATTTTTGTGTTCTATTAATTCATTCAATTTATAGTGATTCGGTGTTGAAAATAATTTTTTTTTAATTGTTGGTGCCTATATGGTGGAAAATCCACATTTCGTTTGTCAAGTTTGCGGTCTTTATGCAGTGAACATTAAATTTTAAAAAAATCGACACTATGGGAGCCGATGAAACGTTATATATTTGAAATCTGCAGACTTTGAGCTTTATACCAATAAAATTTTATAATATTGTGAGCACGGTTTACACGAAGTTAAAGTCAAAATTGCATATTTTTATGAACATAACTTATATTTGAACCAGTAAGGAAAGTTCAAAAGTTGGACGTGGCCTACTATATGATACCCTTCACCACTTTGGGTAAAAGATATGTTAATATATACAATATCATTTAGATAGAAAATCCATAGCATGTTTGGAGGACCATTGAGGTAAAATCGACGGAAATTAAATGTGTGATCTACATAGATATCTGAAACAATTAAAAAATCCATACACATACCATTCGGAAATCAATGAAAAATTGCATATCAAACGGCAGACTCAGGATTCTTTGGCAAACCATTTGTTGGCGTGATATCGATTAGGGGGAGAAAAACCAAAAAGAGAAAGAAAAACAAAATAAAACAAGTTTTGTGTTAAATGTATTTTAAAGCTTTATTTGGCAAGTTAGTGAGTTTCGAATGAAACACAACTTTACCTTAATGCGTGGGTGTTCCATCGAAAGCGAGATTGCAAGTGTTTAAACAACGATAGCGAGATTGCAAGTGAGTCGCGGTGAGCAAATGTAGCGTAACAAGGTCGAGATCACATCGACGACCGTAGCACTGGAAAGTCCTCTCTGCATCCGAACTGATCGAATGTGACTTCTAGGAGAGAGCGTAGGAAAGAGCGGATACTCTCTCCTACAATCCGAACCAGGCGAATGTGACTCCTAGAAGAAGTGCAGAGAAGATTCCCCCATTGACTCAAATGAGTGGCCAATTAATGTGATTAATAATTGGTATGCTACGGAAGGGGTGGACCATATATCGAACATATCCACTGTCGTAAACAATGTATCGAACCTAAACACCATTTGTATGAAATCCAGCAAAATAGTGTATGGGAGCTATATATACATATGGACCTAATTTAGAACCGTTGCGTACACCATTTGTGTATGTGGCCTATATTTAAATTTGAATCGATTTCAACAAACCTTAACAAATATCATTCTTGCCTCAATTGAATATTCTATGCAAAATTTTGTCTCAATAGGACAAATATTGAAAGTTTGGTGCATCATTCTCACAAAATCGGACGAAAATATATATGGGAGCTATA
This sequence comes from Musca vetustissima, assembly GCF_032173495.1. Taxonomy (NCBI): domain Eukaryota; kingdom Metazoa; phylum Arthropoda; class Insecta; order Diptera; family Muscidae; genus Musca; species Musca vetustissima. The sequence goes on along the minus strand of NW_026882724.1, from coordinate 9,840 downwards.
TCTAAATATGAAGCGATTTTAACAAAACTTCGCATACATTAGTCTGGACATAATTCAGTACACTGTGCAAAATTTGGTTTCAATCGAACAATTATTGGGATTTTGGAGCACTATTTAAGATACCCCCCATTCTCGATTCAAAATATTTAATTTTGTATTTGATTTAATTCGAACCTACACCAATTCAAGAATGTCCTTATAAAATTTCATGTGAAAGTCTCAACAATTTTTGAAGATATGACCGATTTATTGTGTTAGCATCAAGTGACGGCAAGAGTGGTTCTCAAACTTTAAACGCATTTTTCTCGAATCAGTGTTTTACGAATGGCGGGCACGATAACTCAAAAACTAATAATTCGAACGATTCCAAATTTTGGGACGTTTCTCTGTGAGTGTATAGATATCGTATGAACTAGTGTAAATCCAATCGATCGAGATCTTCCTTATTTTTTATCTTGGTTTGTGGTAAAAATAGGATATTTTTCAAAAATATTTTTTTAAAGGTCCGCCATTTTGTTGATTTTTGAGCGAAGCCAATAATCCTAGTTCATACGAGAGCCAGAGGGGGGTTCCCTTAAGACAAAATGGAACATTTAGACGATCTGAATTTCAACCAGACTGATAGCGGTGATAATTATCAGTCTATGCCTATGGTGCCGAGTGTGCCCCATCAAATGCCGAAGCTACCCTGGGTAGGGGCACATTCGGCGAATTTGACTTTTTTTACAAAACTGTAAACATTATTACCTAATACTAATTTATAATATGTTTTTGGTATTAGTATTTATGATTAAGTATCAGACGGCAATAACCTGCCATAAAGTTTCTATATCTGTTGAATAAGTACTGAGGTATAGAGCTCTAAAAAAAGTGCCGAATGTACCCCAGTCTCCCTTACCGAAAATATTTTGCTACAATGTTTCTCACGTTTCAAGAATCCGGATTGCCAAAAATACTGAAATTGGGCAATGTCACATCATGAACTTATAATAATACTTTCTGCAAATATATTTTCATCCTCCAAGAACCCGGACTGCCAAATTGCAGCTGCATCGGTGGAAATATGTGTTTAACATCTTCAAAATACGGACAATGGATCTGAACCTTTATTATCTGTACCGTTGTCCATGTAAAACATGGACCAGAAACGAACATATTCTAGAAAAAAATATTTGTCATCCTCCAATGTCTGGGAATACCATATGATACCCGTCAATATATTGAAAATGAGGCTGGACATTTGTATAAGGTTGGGGAAAAGAAATCCATTATTTTTGTCGTCGAAAATGTCGATTAATCGGCGAAATGATCGTAACATCGCTCAGGAGTTAAAAATCTACCATAAAACAGTTTTAAACCATTTACACAAAGCTGGATTCAAAAAGAAACTTGATGTTCGGGTGTCGCACCAATTAACATAAAAAATAAAATGGATCGAATTTCTATCTGCGAAGCCTTGGCCAAACTGGAAATGAGAAATGGATCACAGACGATAACCCTGTGCGAAAACGATCGTGGTCAAAGAGCGGTGGCCAAACCAGGACTAACGGCAAGAAAGGTTCTGCTATGCATTTTGCGGGACTGGAAGGGGATTATTTATTATAAGTTGCTTCCATTCCAAAGGCTAAATTCTGATCTCTACTGTCAATAACTGAACCCTTTGAACATAGTAATCGGTCAGAAACGGCCAGAATTGGCAATAGGAGATGTGTCGTGTTCCACTAATACAACGCTAGGCCCCACACATCTACAGTAACTCGCCAGAAACTTCGGGAGCTTGGTTGGGAAGTTTTAATGCTTCCGCCATACAGTCCGGACTTGGCACGAAGCGATTATAATCTTTTTCTTGAATTGCAAAATTTCTTTATTAATAAAACCAGCAAGGAAAGTAATAAAGTCGGACTGGGCGGACTATATGATAGCCTTCACCACTTTGTGTATATTCTATATAGGTATATAGGGTCTTTGGTGTACCAATTACATAAAATCGGACGAAAATATATATGGGAGCTATATCTAAATCTGAACCGATTTTCACGAAACTTAGTACACGTCATTCTAGCACCAATTACTTAAAATCGGATAAAATATACATATGGGAGCTATATCTAAATCTGAACCGATTTTCACGAAACTTTGCACACATCATTCTAGATCTAGTTCAGTACGCTATGCCAAAATTCGTGCAAATTAAAAAATTTCCGGGGTGCACCAATTACCTAAAATCGGATGAAACTATATATATTAAAAGATTTCCAGGGATTTTGGTGCACCAATTACCTAAAATCGGGTGAAACTATAAGGGAGCTATATCTAAATCTAAACCGATTCTCATGAAACTTAGCACACATTATTATGGACGCAATTCAGTACGCTATGCCAAATTTCGGGCAAAATGAAAGATATATAGGGTCTTCGCTGCACCATTTACCTAAAATCAGACGAAAATATATATGGGAGCTATATCTAAATCTGAACAGATTGTCACGAATCTTTGCACACATTATTCTAGACTTAATTCAGTACGCTATGCCAAAATTCGTGCAAATCAAAAGATTTCCAGGGACTTTAGTAGACTATTTATCTAAAATGGGGCGAAGCTATATATGGGAGCTATATTTAATCTGAACCGATTTTCACGAAACTTTGCACACATCATTCTAGACTTAATTTAGTACGCTGTGCCAAATTTCGTGCAAATCGAAAGATATATAGGGACTTTGGTACACAATTCACCTTAAATCGGACCAAGATATATATGGGAGCTATATCTAAATCTGAACCGATTTTCACGAAACTTTGCACACATCATTCTAGACCTTATTCATTACGCTGTGCCAAATTTTGTGCAAATCGAAAGATATATAGGGACTTTGGTGCACCATTTACCCTTAATCGGACGAAAATATATATGAGAGCTATATCTAAATCTGAACCGATTTTTCCCAATTTCAATAGGGTTTGTCCTTGGGCCAAACAAATGAGCTGTGCCAAATTTCATCCAATTCGGATCATAAATGCGACCTGTTCTTTGTTTACAATTTAACACCAACAGACGGACGGATTATTTTTGCCTGTTACAAACATATACACAAAGACATAATACCCTGTACCACAGTGTGGTGAAGGGTATAAAAATTTGCATCTAGGGAGGATTGTGAAAATGGACTACTAGAGTTTTTTTGTTTTTTTTTTGCAAATAGAGAGCAGGACTTCTATGAGAGAGGCATTATGAATTATGAAATCATTGTATTCGAAAACATCCACTAAGAGATAACGTTCATAGTTACATTTGATCAGTTCACCAATTTAATGATCCAGCAAAAAAGTCCGGTATTAAATGTTTGTACCCTTCCTTATGAAAATGTTAAGATGATGGACTATCATTAAATATGTCAAATCAGTATAACAGTTTTGGGTATTTCTGTTTAGTGTACTACAAGTATGTATAATAATCATTCCATCAATTGGCAACGCTCTATTTAATTTACAGTGGAATGGAAACTAACCAAAATATGCAACAAATTTTCATATCATAAATGTAATAAATTTACATTCAACTACCATGTAGCAGCAACAATGATCATCACGATATTCCACTTTAAAATCCACGATAATGCAGTTTCATGGGCCAAATTCTAATTGAGTTAACCTCAAATTGAAACAAGAGCATCGTTATGAATTTCATTAGCGGTGAAAGGAACTGGTTTTCCAGCAAAGGAATATTTTGGCGATAAAGACGATTTGCAGTTATTTGGCCGCATGGCCGGCAGATGTAAACACCACAATCATTCAGACGACCGAACGGCCATTGACGGCTAGTCAGACAAAATGCATTGCATGCAGCTCTTAAGGTCGGTCAAGTTGCTTCTTCCTCTTCTTTTGGGCAATGATAATGATTTGTGCCTGTCATGGTGCATTTACGGTAAACCCTTGAGTGGGAATATCATGACCTTGTCTTATAAAAAAATCCGAAGTACCTGTTTGTTTTGTTCCTGAACGATGTGCGTGTGTGTGCTCTCGTTGAGTGTCAACAGGGGCACTGGGTCATTGATCATTGATGGTGCGACAGATTCGATTCGAATTTATGCTGCTGAGGGTTATCATGTCGTGCAATTTTTTGAGAGTATAAATTTACTATGTGGTTGGTATGTGGAGGATATTTATGCATGTAGCAAATATGCTGTATCATCCATTGATATAAATAAGTTGCGAAATAAGGAAGAAGACATCAGTTTCCTTGCAACATTTGCACAGTTAACAACACAACATATCCCGAAGTTTAAGAATTTAATTTTCTTCAAATCCAAAAAAATGCAGTTCAAATTCGTAATTTTGCTCGCCAGCATTGCCTTCGTCTCTGCTGGTCTTTTGCCGGAGAATTTCGAACAAAACGATCCTCATGCAAATTATGAATTCTCCTACAGTGTTGACGATCAAGAATCGGGTGATGTTAAGACCCAACTAGAAAATCGTGATGGTGATAGTGTACAAGGCCAGTATACCCTCAACGATGCTGATGGCTATAAACGTATTGTGGACTATTCGGTAAATGGAGACAGTGGTTTCAGAGCCACCGTACGTCGTGAACGTTTGGATGATGCCGAAACCTATACCAAACAATCGATTGAAAAACCAGCAGCAGAAGTTAAGGAAAACCTTGTAAAGCCTGTGGTCCCAGCCAAACCTTTGGTGCAGAAACCCGTGGTACAGAAACCCTTGGTGCAAACCCCTGGCTATTTACGTACCACCGTTGTCCATCAACCCGCAATATATCATGCCCCAGCTCCTGTTGTCCATTTGACACCATCAACACATCATCATATTGTTCATGCGGCTCCAGCTACCACAGTTCTTAAATCGACTCCCACTGTTATTACAACAACAACACATCATCATACCCCTGCTGTAGTCCATCATCACGCTCCAGCCGTTGTTCGTGCCGCTGTGGTCCACCATGCTCCTGCTACGGCTGTGGTACATCATCATACTCCCGCTGTTGCAACACCTCACCATCATGTCTCTTATGTTCATTATCATTAAATACATGCACTTTTTGATGTAATTGTGACTCTATAAATAAAAAAAAAACATTTTTGGAATTGAATTTAAAGTTTTGTTGTTTTTGGGGATTTTGACAATTTATTACCATATTTTTATCGGACATCGAATAAACAAACCATAAAGTCATAATGACTGTTACGACCTCATATTGGCTACTGATTTTTAAACAAATCACCTTTAGATTGTGTTACTGATAAAGCGCCGAACATATGAGAAGGATTAATGTGAAAGGTATTAAAGTTTAATTGTGATAATAAACAACATTCCTTCGCTATTCGCAGTTATTTATGTACAAATTTTGTGTTGTGAAAGGAATGCAATAAAAATATTCCTACAAAAATCGAAAACATTGTTTTAATTAAAAAAAAAAATATATGCATGAAATCGGATTGAAAAAATCAGAAACAAATTCATTGTAGGTTCAATTTCCAAAATATCGCGATCGGAAAAAACTTTGGGTGTTTGAAATACATGTGGGAGGTAGGAGAGACGGGAGCATCTTCGGCATCGAGGCACATTCGGCAATGTCGATTTCGAATTCGAAAAATCTCATTGAACATCACTAGCTTCGATACATGTATATCGAGTATCAAAATAAATAACTGTCGCAAAGTATGAAATCTCTAGCTAATAGGCTTATTGAAATACATGGTTTTCTGCATTTTTGTCTTTGTGCATATGTTTGTAACAGGCAAAAGGAAACGAGATAGACACATGGTTCCTTTTGAGAACATGCATAGAATCACTTTCTGAGTCGATTTATGCATGTCCGTCCGTCCGTCTGTCCGTCCGTCTGTAGATGTTAAATTGTAAACAAAGTACAGGTCGCATTTATGATCCGATTTGGATGAAATTTGGCACAAGTCACTTATTCGGCCCAAGGACGAACCCTATTGAAATTGGGAAAAATCGGTTCAGATTTAGATATAGCTGCCATATATATATATATATATATATATATATATATTTAACCAATTTAATGTCAACGGTTCCTATATATCTTTCGATTTGCACGAAATTTGGTACAGGCTAATCATTTAGGTCTAGAATGATGTCTGCCAAGTTTCGTGAAAATCGGTCCAGATTTAGATATAGCTCCCATATATAGTTTCGTCCGATTTCATGTAAATGGTGCACCAAAGTTCCTATATATCTTTCGATTTGCACGAAATTTGGCATAACATATTGAATTAAGCCTAGAGTGATGTCTGCCAAGTTTCGAGAAAATCGGTCCAGATTTAGATATAGCTCCCATATATAGTTTCGTCCGATTTCATGTAAATGGTGCCCCAAAGTCCCTATATATCGTTCGATTTGCACGAAATTTGGCATAACGTACTGAATTGAGCCTAGAATGATGTCTGCCAAGTTTCGTGAAAATCGATCCTGATTTAGATATAGCTCCCATATATAGTTTCGTCCGATTTTATGTAAATGGTGCACCAAAGTCCCTATGTATCATTCGATTTGCACGAAATTTGGCATAACGTACTGAATTGAGCCTAGAATGATGTCTGCCAAGTTTCGAGAAAATCGATCCTGATTTAGATATAGCTCCCATATATAGTTTCGTCCGATTTTATGTAAATGGTGCACCAAAGTCCCTATATATCCTTCGATTTGCACGAAATTTGGCATAACGTACTGAATTGAGCCTAGAGTGATGTCTGCCAAGTTTCGAGAAAATTGTTCCAGATTCTATATAGCTCCCATATATAGTTTCGTCCGATTTCATCTAAATGGTGCACCAAAGTCGCTATATATCTTTCGATTTGCATGAAATTTGGCATAACGTACTGAATTGAGCCTAAAGTGATGCCTGCCTTGTTTCGTGAAAATCGGTCCAGATTTAGATATAGCTCCCTTTTTATTATAGATTGATTTTAAGTAATTGACGCACCAAGGAACCAATAGGCTGATAGGAACAAAACGTTCTGAAATTAGTATAACCTAACCTGTGACAAGTTTGTTTGAAACCGCTTAATATTTGGATAGAGCTTCCATATATATTTCCGACCGATTTCAAGTAAATTGGGCATCAAACTCCTCATGTTAGTCAGATTGACATCAAATTTTGCACAACGTACAAAATTGAGCATAGAATTACGTAGTTGCGTTTTCTAATAAGTACAGACATAGCCCAACGGATGACCTATTTATATTTGTTTGAAGTCGATTTACATACCTTTGTCCCATTGTAACTAACGAATGACATGGTAGATTCACATTTAGATAAATATCACATATTTTATTTCATCCAATTTCATGTAAATAGTAATGTTTTTTAAAGATTGCTAGAAAAAAATGGAAAACAACTAAGAAAGTACCTTAGGGTAGATTCGGCATTTTAAAGTGTTGCACATTCGGTCGTATACAGATAGTCCTATATTATTCCTTAAAATGATTATTTCCTTAATCATTTAATATGTTCGGAAATTACATATATAAAACAAAACGTTCCTGTGCTGTCGAAAATGCGCAAAATTTCATGTTAATCGGACAAACATTGGGAGTTGGTGCACCATTTAGGTAAAATCGGACGAATATATATGTGGGAGCTACATCGAAATCTGAACCAATTTTTTCCGAAACTTACCATATATCATTCTGGACTCAATTCAACACGTTATGCCAAATTTCGTGCAAATCGAAGGATATATAGGGACTTTGGTGCATTAATTACATAAAATCGGACGAAAATATATATGGGAGCTATATATAAATATGAACCGATTTTCACGAAATTTAACACACTATGTTCTAGACTTAGTTCAGTTAGATATGCCAAATTTCGTGCAAATCGAAAGGTATGTAGGGACTTTGGTATGTCATTTACATTAAATCGGACAAAAATATATATGTGAGCTATATATATATATAACTCTATATATATAACTCAAGTTATATCCAAATCTGAACTTTGAACCGATTTTCAAGAAACTTGACACACGTCATTCTAGACTTTTTTCAGTACGCTAACAATTAAGTAGAAATCAAAAGATATACAGGACTTTGGTGCACCATTTACATAAAATCGGACAAAATATATATGGGAGCTATATCTAAATCTGAACCGATTTTTTCCCAATTTCAATAGGGTCAGTCCCTGGGCCAAATAATTGAGCTGTGCCAAATATCATCCAATTAGGATTATAAATGCAACCTGTACGTTGTTTACAATTTAACATGGACAGACTGACATGCTAAATGGACTCAGAAAATGATTTTATGCATATTCTTAAAAGGAACAATGGATCTATCTCGTTTCTATTTGCTGTTACAAACATATGCACAAAGCCATATTACCCTGTATCACAGTGTGGTGAAGGGTATGAACAGACGAGCTCTGAAATTTTAGATATTTTTAAAGTTATAATTACAATGGTTTGGTTCCTACACATATTCCGATTCTTATAGACCATTTTTAAATCGATTTTATTACAATAACATGACTAGAAACAAATACAGTACTCCGATAAAACAGCTAATTACCGGTGATTGTGAAAATTATTTCGGAGAAATACTCCATGAATAAGTCAGTGATTTATCGAATTATAGGTTGAATTTATGCAACTATATCAGTAGCGACAGTTCAGCACAGAGGAAGGCTGCAAAAGGTAATAATCAACAAATTCTTATTGTAGTAAAAAATACCCATTAAAGAGTTCAACGTAATTTTGAGACGGTTGGATATAACCTCAAGAGTGTGGACGAGTTATGGAGCAGGTCTCCATACCTGGAGACCTAAAGCTCTTTATAATTAGAATTCGACTGGGTGGAGAAATACATAAAGAAATAAAGAAAACTGTGAGGAAGTCCGAAAATGAAATGCTCCTGCCACAGTATTGCAAGGGTACTGGGAAACATGGAGGAGGATCTGTTATTGGGCTGTTATTCTTTTTTGGAGTTAGATATTTACGATATTTATGAAGTAATGGATCGTATTGTGTATGCAAGTATCTTGAAAAACGCTTGGTTCTCCTGGCTGAAGAATGTTCCGCTTGTTTGTGTGTTTCAGCTTGACAATAACCTTCAAACATATTCCAAAAAAATGTCAATGATTTTTTTTGTGGAAGTCAAAAATCAGGGTTTTCCAATGTGCAACACATCATCATCAGATGTTTGCCCTATAGAAAAATATTTGGAGTATCATGGATAGCAAACTCAAAAGAGTTTCACAAACAAACAGACATAGCCTCTGCCCACAGGTTCAGAATGCAAGGAATAGTATCCCCAAGGATCAAATTGAGCATTTTATTAATTCAATGCCTCGTAAGGTGTGCTGCCGTATCATTGTTATTGTTATTTGTAGAAAAAATCCAAAAATTTGGTTTAGTTTTGATGAAGCAAAAATTGGGTCAACTGAGTTTTCCATAGAATATTTTTTTGGCCACAAGTGTATGTCTCTAAAATATGGAATAACGGAGGGTAGTGTTATTTGGGAGCTAACCCGAATCATGGACCAATATTAATAATTTTTGGTGGGGTGATATGCTTTTCCAGTAGAGAATCCCAAAGTATGAAATTACTGCCGGAATGATAAATTTAATATAGTCCCATTATATGGTGGAAGATATAAAAATTGCCAAATTTTGAAATTTGACAAAAATTCCAAAAAGTCACAAATTGATACAAACATTTTTAAAAATTCGATTGCCTAAAGTAATTTTAATTTTTATTATTTTTGCTAAACAAAATAAAGTAAAAAGTGTTCGGTTAACCAAACTAAAAAATCCAACATTTTAAAGGCTTTTGGGGTTTTTTTTTATTTTCTAT
>NW_026882723.1:0-41974 GCF_032173495.1 Musca vetustissima | reverse complement strand
TTATTGGTAATTAAAATGCAACTAATGGCAGTTTAATGCTAAGAGAATATTAAAATATATGCAACACATATAAACATCTGTAAGAGGGTACGATGCGAAACATAAGAAAAATGCATGTTTATTCTATAATATTTCTAGTACATTATGGATCCAAATTATTCTGAAAGGAGTATGACTAATAGACTTATTATTCAGAAACCAAATTCGATAATAATCGGCTCAGATTCTAATGTATATTACCAAGGTTTGTCCGATTGAAACGAAATTTGGTTTAGCGTACCAAATTGAGTCGAGAATGACATGTGCTAAGTTTTATAGACATTAGTTCAGACTTATGTTATATAGTTTCCTGTAAATGGTATCCCAAACTCCTAACTGGACTCAAAACAAAAACATAGCCCAATGACCCTGCCGAACCATAAAACCTCACGAATTACTTTTTTGCAAATTTGGAGCACCGAGTTCTTATTGTCATAGCCACCGATTACGTGAGAACAAAATGATTGGAATTTTCCAAATAATTAATATTATTTGGTATGGAAATATGTTCAATGAAAACCTAAAATACCAAATTACAGACAATTCGTTTGGAAAACGTGTTCAAAATCTCCAAAACACCGAATATTGGGGGTACCGTTATGTGGGGCTAACCTGAATCATGGGTCAATGTTAATATTTATACCCTTCACCACACTGTGGTACAGGGTATTATGTCTTTGTGTATATGTTTGTAACAGGCAAAAGGAAACGAGATAGACATATGGTTCCTTTTGAGAATATGCATAGAATCACTTTTTAAATCGTTTTATGCATGTCCGTTCCGTCTGTCTGTCCATGTTAAATTGTAAACAAAGTACAGGTCGCATTTATTATCTGAATTGGATGAAATTTGGCATACGTCACTTATTTTGCACAAGGACGAACTCTATTGAAATTGGGAGAAATCGGATCAGATTTAAGGTAAATGGTGCACTAAAGTCCCTAAATATCCTTCGATTTGCACGAAATTTGGCATAGCGTACTGAACATAGTCTAGAATGATGTGTGTTAAGTTTCGTGGAAATCGGTTCAGATTTATATATAGCTCCCATATATGTTTTTCTCCGATTTAAGGTAAATGGTGCACCAAAGTCCCTAAATATCTTTCGATTCGGTTGAAAAATGTGTTCAAAATCTCCAAAACACCGAATATTGGGGGTACCGTTATGTGGGGCTAACCTGAATCATGGGTCAATGTTAATATTTATACCCTTCACCACACTGTGGTACAGGGTATTATGTCTTTGTGTATATGTTTGTAACAGGCAAAAGGAAACGAGATAGACATATGGTTCCTTTTGAGAATATGCATAGAATCACTTTTTAAATCGTTTTATGCATGTCCGTCCGTCCGTCTGTCTGTCCATGTTAAATTGTAAACAAAGTACAGGTCGCATTTATTATCTGAATTGGATGAAATTTGGCATACGTCACTTATTTTGCACAAGGACGAACTCTATTGAAATTGGGAGAAATCGGATCAGATTTAAGGTAAATGGTGCACTAAAGTCCCTAAATATCCTTCGATTTGCACGAAATTTGGCATAGCGTACTGAACATAGTCTAGAATGATGTGTGTTAAGTTTCGTGGAAATCGGTTCAGATTTATATATAGCTCCCATATATGTTTTTCTCCGATTTAAGGTAAATGGTGCACCAAAGTCCCTAAATATCTTTCGATTTGCAAGAAATTTGGTATAGCGTACTGAACATAGCCTAGAATGATGTGTGTTAAGTTTCGTGAAAATCGGTTCCGATTTAGATATAGCTAACATATAAATTTTCGTCCGATTTTAGGTAAATGGTCCACCAAAGTCCCTATATCTCATTCGATGTGACCGAAATTTGACACAGCGTAACGAAATAGGAATAGAATGATTTGTGTTAATTTTCCTGAAAATCGGTTCAGATTTAGATGTAGCTCCCATATATATTTTCGTCCGTTTTAATGTAAATGGACCATCAAAGTCCCTATATACCATTCGATGTGCACGAAATTTGACACAGCGCAATGAATTAGATTTAGAATGATGTGTGTCAAGTTTCCTGAAAATCGGTTCAGATTTAGATATAGCTCCCATATATATATATATATATATATATATATATATTTCGTATATATGAATTAGCTAAAGAATGATGTGTGTTAAGTTTCCTGAAAATCGGTTTAGATTTAGATATAGCTCCCATATATATTTTCGTTCGATTTAAGGTAAATGGTATGCCAAAGTCCCTTAATATTTTTCGATTTGCACGAAATTTGGCACAGCGTAATGAATTAGGTCTAAAATGATGTGTGTAAAGTTTCGAGAAATCGGGGCAACTTCTATATCTGACCAAATGAAATATTTAGTATCGGTTGCAGAATGACATGTTTATGGATCCAAATTCATTTTACTGGTCCTTTAAAAATTCGACTTCTATTAGAATTCATCTGTTGAATATAATCAAAATGGTGAAGGGTATCATATAGTCGGCCCCGTCCGACTTTACTACTTTCCTTATTGGTTTTAAAGTAATTCTAGGAGCAATTCACTTACATGTTCTACAATGAAACAACACACCCACATTGACCCTCCTCATTGTCCTTAAAAATTAATCAAATTGTTTTATTTACTTTTCTATATTTTATTTACCCGACCACCCTAATATTACCACAAAATATTGTCATTGAAAATCTGTATGTGTGTCCTTTGCATTTATGCAATTTCATTTGTTTTCATAACAAAAACCGAAAATCAATATAAAATTCAATAATTCGTATACACAATTTTTGGTAAATATTTATATAAGGGATTTATGAATACGCAACACATTTGCTTTGTTTTTTGAATGGTGGCAGCAAATAATGCATATTTATTTGAAAATAATAATTTTTTGGTTTTGTTTAATTACAATCAATATGCAACATGTTCCCAAATTATTTCAGATTTGCTTTTCTTCTCCAAAATGCTGTTATTATTTTATGATGGTCAAACCCCTGGCACACACATTTGGAACAGATTTTTATCATCAGACACATATGAAATTTATTAAATAAGGGCTTGTTATTCACACACATACAACGGTACGCACACATTGATGTGTGCACCAAAACCAAACGTTTTGTTAATTATAAATGGGGGTAGTTTCTTTTGTGTAATTGTTGTTGAGCTACTTCTTTTTTTGATTATTAAAATCATTTGGCCAAAAATCATCATCATCATCGGTGGCAGCGGCACAATTACCATCACCACCATTCAGCACCAAAACTACCTACCCATATTCATATAAACAACCAATCTAGCCAGCCAGCCAGCCATTCCGGCAGCTGTAATTCATTATAAATCCCTCTGTCCACCTTTTTTCCTGTTCGCTTATTTATTTATATGTGGGGTGTTTTCTCTCTGTCCATCTCTCTCCTTCGTCGTATTGCCTGTCATCTTTCCATGGTTTTCATTCGATTTGTTGGTGAGTCGGTCGTCCCATAGTTGTTGTCACTTTGTTTTTGTTGGTTTTTTCTTTGGGGTTTCTTCTTTTGGGCTATGTTGGTGTTTTGTGAAAAATTGTTGTTGTCACTTGATTTTAATTGAATTTTTAACTTAGGTGTTGTTATTGAAAGTGAAGGAAAAAATAAAAAAACACGGAATCAATGAAAACGTGGATGTTAATTTCGTAAACCTCTCGATTGAATTTTTTGTGCCGGGAGGGTGTGAGAAATGTGGCTAACAGAGGAAAAAAAACTGATGTGTTTAATTAATTCCATTTAGTGTGTGGTGTGAGACTAATTTAAAGTCAGTCGTTGACAAAGAGAATATAAATTTGAGAATTTTTGAAAAAAATATATTTTTTAGGGAAAATATCAAAAAAAAAAAGTAAAATTTCGCAGTTTCTGAATATTTTGATAATTTTTTAAGGCATTTTACACGCGAGTATTAAATTATTAGTATATGAAAAGTTATAAAATATATATGCAGCATACTTTTAGGGGCGGTCAAAGAAACCAATGCAATGTTTTGAAACCGAATTGCCTTGTATAGACGCATGAAGAAATTTCAAAAGAGAACGATAAAAATTGCCACAAGTAAACTCGCCTAATCTAAATCAGGACATAAAAATTATTTTAATTTTTTTTTTTGGAGTATTTAAAAGCGATCTTTATGAAATCATATGACCAATGTAATTTAATAGCATATTTTTAGGGATAAACTAAAAGCGAAACATAAATTTTTGTGTAACAATTCAAATTTATTTATTTTTTTTAACCAAAGGTAGATATTTATTTTAATTTATATCGCATAGTTTAAGTTAAAATAGTTGCTTCAATTTATAGTGCATATTTAATCAGCAAGGCCTCAATTGTATTATGTAATCCTTGATAGCTTCACCAAACGCCATATAGCGCCTTTAAATATGCAATATTAATTTTATATACATGGCATACTTGTTTTCTGAATAAATTAGTTCCGATTTATTGGAATTTTTGATAGCTTCTGGAGTGCAACAATTATTAATTTAATTAAGCTTCTCTGAAGATGCTCGTCTAGAGAAATGTTCAGTCAACTGCTCATTTTAGCTTGAAGGCGTATTTGTGTCGAAATTGAAGTCACAGAAATCAAAACATTCGTTAATTTAAACCCGAACCCATCCAAACAAAAAAGTTATCGAAAGTTATCCAGAAACATAAAAACGGACCTTGTCATCTGTTTTGGCCTCTAAATATAAAATATAATTTGATATTTGGTGCATACATCTGGAAACGTGGTATTACTTATTTGATGTTTGATGCATACTTTTAGGCCGCACAAACTGTTGTTCGTTCGGCAACTATTTATATTCCAAAATATTAATAATTAAAAAAAAACCAAGGAAAGTTCAAAAGTGTTCGCCACTTTCTGCCATTCATTTTAGTACATACCATAGCAGATAATCCTGTTACTGAAATGACACAGCATCTTGTGGCTTTGGTTTGACATGGAAAAGTCGGGTGAAAATAAATGCTACATCTGAACCGATCTCAATAAAACTTCAAATTGTTCTTTTGTATACTAACCATTTGAACCTAAATCAGTACTCTGTGCAAAAAAATAAATAATTGCCGAAAAATATTTGAAGCAACTGAGTTTGACAACGTTGCCACCATAATGCAAATTTGGCAACTGGCAACGCAACTAAACTATGGTATGCCATCTAATCGAGCCATAAGTCTTTCATGACCCTCTTCATATAGGGTTCATCCCCTGGGCTAAATAAGAGTCATACCTTCTTAGTGAATTTGGGTCGAAATTGATGTCAAAACAATGTTAAACAAATGAAAATTGCATAATTTTATTAGGGACTTGTCAATGATAAAATTTCATATTTGAAGCATTCTTCTGGATGTCTGGTACATATGTTTAGGCCACACAAAATGTTATGTTCTGTTCTGCATCTATTTCAAAATATTAATAAGTAAAAATGCTGTATCCTGTAAGTGTTAGATTTTCCACAACTATGTTAAGCCATGCTAAAACTGGTGCATA
The DNA here is from genome assembly GCF_032173495.1 of Musca vetustissima. NCBI lineage: Eukaryota > Metazoa > Arthropoda > Insecta > Diptera > Muscidae > Musca > Musca vetustissima. Next base: position 36,434 of record NW_026882723.1, on the reverse strand, counting down.
CTTCTAGGTGTTGATAAAATGAAAGTAGAATGATTTTCAAGGTTTCAAATAATTATGTTGACACTATTTGTTATTATGCGAAATTTATAATAAAGTCACTAAAAAAATATTTAAATGATCTTCAGCTGCTACTTATGGAGAGTTAGAATGAACATTAATTAAAGCCTGCACAAATTCTTGGTTTCTTCTTGTACACAAAAAAATGGAAAAACTTTTCACATTCGGAAGAATATTCTGTTCAGGAGCTGATAATATATTTCTAATGTGTGATGCATACTTCTAGGCTAAAAAAAATGTTAATAGCTCCTTTTAAAATTATTTTTGTCACTAAGAATATTGAACAATGTAAACGAAATAATATTATGTTCTGAAAGAGATTAAATATGTCTAATGTGTGGTGCATACTTTTAGGCCACAAAACATATTTGTTTAAGATTTTTTTTATATTTACATATATACGTTTTATCAAACTATATAAATTAAAATTAATATATAATTCATCAAGAATGTTATGTGGTCAAATGGAATAAAGGAACAACATTCAATATATATAATATAGCTGTTTTGAAACTAGTGGATTTTTGATATTTAAAATGAATAAATACGTATGTGGTGCATACTTTTAGGCCACAAAGCATGTTGTATGTTATGGCTTTAAAAATGTTTATTTTTTTATACAGTTTTTTAGTATTCAAAATGAAAATACTTTTTTATTGGATATTCCTCTCTCTATATATGGTGCCATAATAAAATCCAATTATTTTACATAAAATATTAATAATTTCATTCCAATTATATGCTTTTCTGCTAAATGAAATATCAAACAACCAAAATCTATACAATTTAATGTAATCCCAAAACGTATGTCTGTGACATTTATTTTCACAATTTAAGTGGCAATAAACGAATGTTGTTTTTGTGTTGCTTTTGTTTTCTTACCATTATTTTCCAGACATGACACACTTTTTGGTAATAAAAAGAAAACACAAACATAATTTTTTCCCCTTAAAAACTCAACACCCTCCCCCACAACTCCCTTTGGAGTTGCTCGCTCTTAAACCTTGAGCCACTAACATATTTTTTGGTGACTAACATCTTCCAATTATTTTCGTTTGTTTTTTTTTTCTTTTATTTTCAGAAAAATATTTTCGGGTCATAATTTCCATATTTATAATACAATGACCCCATGGAGATTAGCCGATATGGATAGATGGATAGATAGATGGAGTGAGAATTAAATATTTCAAAGATCATTGCAATTACTTGTTTAGCGCCATTGGAGGAGTGTCGGAACCCTCCTCCTTTGTCCAGTTTATTTCATATGCAAATGCAGTGTCCCTTTATGATGTTTGTTGGGTCTGTTGAGAGTAATATAAAACCTGGTTGCTGTTTTTTTTCTTTCTATATTTTTTCTAGTCATTGTTTATGTGTTTTATATTAGAAATGGGAGTTGAAAATAAAACGTGACAATAATTCGTTACTTAGTCCAGTTTTTTGTTGTTTTGTTGTTGTTTGCTTGCTAGCTGGTGGTTATAAGGGCATGTCAGCTACGAGCCATTTGTCCGGCCACCTACATTTATTTTTGGGGTAATATTTTATTATTATTACTTTTGTTGTAGTAGTGGTTGTCAATATTAAGTATGTCTTTTGTATTCTTAATTGTCACTGTTAAAAGTAAATAATTTTTCACAAACTGTGTTTTCTTTACGATGTTACCACTATCATGTAATTTGTTTTGGGTGGAATTTTGAAATTTAATTTTTTTCCGAAAAAAACCATTTGTAGTTTATTTCTTTAGTTATGGTCGCTATCGTCACCGTTCTTTTTATACCCTTCACCACACTGTGGTACAGGGTATTATGTCTTTGTGCATATGTTTGTAACAGACAAAAGGAAAGGAGATAGACACATGGTTCGTTTTGAGAATATACATATAATCACTCTCTGAGTCGATTAACGCATGTCCGTCCGTCTGTCTGTCCGTCCATGTATTTTTGTGAACAAAGTACAGGTCGCATTTATGATCCGATTTAGATGAAATTTGGCATAGGTCACTTATTTGGTCCAAGGACGAACACTATTGAAATTGGGAAAAATTTGGAAAAATCGGTTCAGATTTAGATATAGCTCCCATATACATTTTCGTACGATTTAATGTAAATGATGCATCAAAGTCCCTATATATCTTTCGATTTGCACGAAATTTGGCACAACGTAATGAATTAGGTCTAGACTGATGTGTGTTAAGTTTCATGAAAATCGGTTCAGATTTGGATATAGCTCCCATATATATTTTCGTCGGATTTAATGTAAATGGTCCACCAAAGTCCCTATATATCTTTGAATTTGCACGAAATTTGGCACAACGTAATGAATTAAGTCTAGAATGATGTGTGTTAAGTTTCCTGAAAATCGGTTCAGATTTAGATATAGCTCCCATATCTATTTTCGTCCGATTTAATGTATATGGTGCACCAAAGTCCCTATATATATTTCGATTTGCATGAAATTTGGTCTAGCGTAATGAATTAGGTCTAGAATGATGTGTGTTATGTTTCCTGAAAATCGGTTCAGATTTAGATATAGCTTATCTATCTGACCAAATGAAAAATTTTGTATCGGTTGCAGAATGACATTTTTATTGATCCGACTTCATTTTATAGGTCCTTAAAAAATGCGAATATACCCAAATTGGTGAATATACCCAAATTGGTGAAGGGTATCATATAGTCGGCCCCGTCCGACTTTACTACTTTCCTTACTGGTTTATTTAATATTAATGCTTGTTTCACTAAATTAACGAAGTCTCAGCCAACCTCCTCCCTTATTGTTTTGTGTATCGTTTTCAATTTTCCCTTGGCTTTTCTTTATTTTAACGTTTGGTTTTTTTTCTCAAAATACTGGCTATATTTTTAATTAATGTTTTTTTATGAGAATTTAACTTTGATAGCCAACTGTCGTCACATGCGTGACACCACTGTAAGACTTTTTTATATTTATGTGCGTTTTTTTCGTTTTCCTCTAATTGGGGGAGAGAGGACCACCAGGAAATACAATTTTGTTTTGCTGGTGGTGCGTTACAAAGCCAAGCAGAAAAAATATAAAAATTATATTTCAAGTGCCAGTGTAGTTCGTATGTTTAGATGTGTAATTTCTTTTTTTGGTAGGGTTCTACTTGGTGGGTTTTCAAGTGATTTAGGAAGTGTTTAGCTATTTGTTACACTTGACTAGTTGATACAAATCTGGTTTCCTTCTTACACACTTTCGAGAGAGAAGGGGAAGAAAATGAAATTTTCTTTCTATAAATGACAAAATAAGTTCTCATGTTCATTAAGAACAGCCTTTATTGTTGTTTATGTTGTACTATAATGGTATTTGGAAATTTCGGCTGACTTCGTTTAAGGAAATGACTGACTGACTGCCTCGCTTGCTAGCTAGCTATTTATCTATTTTAGCACGAGAGTTTTGTCATCTTTTATATTTATTTATTTTTAAGGTTAGTACGTGTTATGATTTTTTTCCTTTTCGTCTTCATCTAAGATAATACACAAGGGTCCTACTTGCTCTCATGTGTCTAATGAAGATTTATGTCAGGAAACTGTGGTTTGAACTTAGTCTAGCAGACGACAATGATGCTATACAGACCGAGAACTCGGGAATAAATAAACTTCCCTCTACTCCCCACAATAGCTACAATATTTCCGGTATTGTCTTCGTTATGGAAAGAGGGTGTTTCGGAAAATTTATTGTGTGTTGTTTTCAATTCTATTTCTGGTGATTTTGAGTATAATTTACAAATCTCTTGACACCCACAAAATTTTAATTGTTTTTTCTGCGCTAGATTGATATTACTAATACCATTAGTTGATATGAAATCCTTTCCAATAAAAGAAGGGTAGGTTGGTTGGTTGGTTTCAGGGAAAATTTTACTCAATTTATATTGAAAATTTTCAATTACCACCAGTATACAAAACTTAGGACATATGTTTTAACGATAAAATTGTAATTGTTAATTGAAAAAATTTACTCAAAGGGTTTTGGATATAAAAATTGAATTTCAAGTGCGGTAAGGCAATTTTAAAGGTAAAAAACATATTTTAATGTTTATCACATTAAAGAAAAAAAGAATAACATTTTGTAGACGGTAAAATATTGTAGAACAGTAGAATATTTTTTCACACATTTAAATTTAATTTTAAAACTAACACAAGTAAGGAACGTAGTAAAGTCGGACTGGGTCGACTATATGATACCCTTCACCACTTTGGGTACATTGTGTCAAGCAGCCTAGTACATTGTGTCAAGCAGCCTAGCCTAGACTTAATTCAGTACGCCATTCAAAATTTCGTGCAAATCGAAAGATATATAGGAACTTTGGTGCACAATTTACCTTAAATCGAACGAAACTCTATATGGGAGCTATATCTAAATCTAAACCGATTTTCACGAAACTTTGCACACATCATTCTAGACATAATTCAGTACGCTATGCCAAAGATATATGGGAACTTTGGTGCACCAATTACCTAAAATCGGATGAATATATATGTGGGAGCTATATTTAAAACTGAACCGATTTTCACGAAACTTTTGCAAGTCGAAAGATATATAGGGACTTTGGTACACCATTACCTTATATCGGACAAATATATATACGGGAGCTATTTCTAAATCTGAACCGATTTTCACAAAACTTTGCACACATCATTCTAATTCAGTGCGCTATGCCAAATTTCGTGCAAATCGAAAGATATATAGGGACTTTGGTATACCATTTACCTTAAATCGGAAGAAGATATATACGGTAGCTATATCTAAATCTGAACCGATTTTCACGAAACTTTGTACACATCATTCTAGCCTTAATTCAGTATGCTATGCCAAATTTCGTGCAAATCGAAAGATAAATATGGACTTCTGTACACAATTTACCTTTAATCGGACGAAAATATATATGGGAGCTATATCTAAATCTGAACTGATTTTTCCAAATTTCAATAGGGTTCGTCCTTGGGCCAAATAAGTGACCTATGCCAAATTTCATCCAAATCGGATCATAAATGCGGCCTATACTTTGTTCACTAAAATACATGGACGGACAGACAGACGGACATCGCAAATCGACCCAGAAAGTGATTCTATGCATATTCTCAAAAGGTACCATGGGTCTATCTCGTTTCCTTTTGCCCGTTACAAACATATGCACAAAGACATAATACTCTGTACCACAGTGTAGCGAAGGGTATAATAATGCCTACTTAAAGGTGGGTAAGAGGAAAATATTCATTTAGCTTGAGCAGAATCATTGTACCAATTTTTATTAAAATTTAGAATATAAATTTTAGATGCTCCCAAAAACGGCTGAATATTTTATTTAACCTATGAAGAGATTTTTATTTTGTATCGAAAACAATTGCATATTTTTTAGGTGTTCAAAGAACACCCCAAGATCATTGAAGCCTTTGTTGTTGAACTTCGAACTTCCTAAGAAATTTCGGATCATCGTTAGAACTAGAATCATTGCACCCATTCTTATTAACATTTAGATGCTCCCAAAAACGGCTGAATATTTTATTTATCGTATGAAGGTAATAAAATTATTGTTTTATATCAACAACAAATATTGCATATTTTTAGGTGTTCACGGGGAACATTTTTAAAAATCATCAACAAAATCATTGAAGCCTTTGTTGTTAAACTTGGAACTTCCTAAGAAATTTCAGATTAACTTCAGACCTATTTAAACCACTACTGGTAATTAAGAAATCTCTTCGCACGAACATGAACCCTTGATGTGAAGAATACAATAGGATAATTTGGAATATTTGATTTATAAATAATTTTAATAATACCTATTTAAATATTTCAAATTCTAAAAGAGATTTTACATCAAGAGCACTTCTTGTGATATATTCTATTATATTGAAAATATAGTTGAAATGAAAATAGTGATACTAACTTCTAGACTCCTTCAAAGATTGATGGGTAGTGCATACTTTAAAGTGTTTGGTGCATACTTTTAGGAGTTTTCATATTTTACAAAATGAGTTTGGATTTAATATTCAAAAAAATTAAATAAGTGTAAACATGGCAATTAACGATTTATGGCACCAAAATGTTAATTTTAAAACACATAATTTAATAAATAAATTCAAATTGAAACTGGTGCATATTATTAGGATTCAAATAAAATAGACTTTTTATGAATATGCATTTCAAACTAATTTTCAGATTAATTCGCAATATGTTATTTATAATAAATATTAATATATAACTATAAATGTAATGTTTTTTTTTAATGTATGATGCCTACTTTAAGGAGTTGTTTATAACAAATTATTCTTATATTTGCATGATGATCTATTTATATATTCAAAATGATTTATGCATATTTTTAAGAATTCCAAATTCAGTAATAAACAATTATTAAATGTACATTTGTTTTCTATTTTGAAATAAGTTATCATATAAATACGTATATGTTTGATGAGTTTAATGTATACTTTTAGGAGCTATTATTAAGCTATAAAAATTCTGAGCATATAGGAAGATATATTTGTTTAATTAACACTAGACGCTGAAGGCAGTCATTTAATGTACCGCTTTCCAATTTCAAGTAAAAAAGCATTTGTTCATTTAATGACACTTTTTTTTAAAATTTGATGACTTTTTGTATCTCATAGAATTACGTTTATTATAAAAAATCACCAAATTTAAAATAAAAGTGTCTATTAAATGCTATAAAAATTACTTGAAGTTGGAAAGCGAAGATATCGGCGTTCTAGTGTTAATAAGTACAAAATTGTGAATTGAAAAAGTTAATACAAATAATTATTTATTTTAAAACATTTACAATTTTAGTGATGATTGTAAACCACAAAATTGCTGTTGCATATATTTAGGAGTTTTGTATGACAATTCCGATGCATATGATTAATAAAAATGTATTATAATAAATATTCAATATATTTATAACTACTCTTGCATATTTTTGGAAGATTCTGTATATATATTTCTAATGTGTGATGCATACTTTTAGGAGGAATTACTTACATTAGTAGTAGGCAATTCCTAATATATTTTCTAGGACAACAATAAACAGTATTATATTTGTTTTAAAGCACATTTTTACATAGCATATATGCAACATTCAATACTATATTGAAAAAAATACAAAAACCTGAAAATAAAAACTTGGATGATATAACAACTTTGTTTTGATATAACATTAATATCTTCAAATTTATTTTTAATTTTTGCCACAATGACTGACTCAAAAACTTGTTTAAATTGTTTTCTTTATTTAGGCAGCAACAGCTGGCTGCCCAGTGCAACCTTAAAGGGTAGCAATTCGTAATTCTTGTTTATGTTATTTTTACATTTACTGCAGGATGTTGGTAAGCATGCAGCACTTATAAACAAAATACGCAAGAATAAAAATAAAATAATAAGGAAGAATGAAAATGCAAAAAATAAAACAAAACAAAGAAATGCAAACTTACAGAAGGGGAAAAATACCACTCAAAGAGTCAAGTGTCTGTTATTGTGGCATTTCTCTTAAAGAGGGGATATGAAATGTTGAAATTATATTTTTAAGTACTCGTATTAATAAGATGATCTTTCTTTCGCCGTTGTTAGATAATTATTTCCAGAATTAAATCAAAAAATATATGTATATATTCTTGAAAACATGATAGAAGGCGAGTTTGAAAACGCCCAACAAACGGGGTTTTTTTCGGTACAGAGACATGCCAAAATATGGACCAGGATTATCAAAGAGGAGTTCCTTGTACACAAATCTACTTGTCTGTATAAACAAACGAAGCATCTGAGGTCAGGAAGTCAGGAAACTACTCTTCATATTTAGGATTCTTTAAGTCTCAAAGGCGAAACTACAATATATTTCCCTTGAATATAGCATCTGACCTTCAGCATAGAAGGCGTGTTTGAAAACGCCTAACAAACGGGTTTTTTTTACGGTAGACCGTAACAAAATTTTTGGAGAGAATTTCGTAAATCCTATTTTTATGTGATTGCTTACAGAGACATGCCAAAATATGGACCAGGATTATCAAAGAGGAGTTCCTTGTACACATATCTACTTGTATGTTTTAACAAGCGAAGCATCTGAGTCGTTTGAAGAAGTCAGGAAACTACTGTTCATATCTATGATTCTTTAATTTGAATCTCAAAGGCGAAACTACAATATATTTCCCTTGAATATAGCATCTGACCTTCAGCATAGAAGGCGTGTTTGAAAACGCCCAACAAATGGGGTTTTTTCGGTAGACCGTAACACATTTTTTGGAGAGAATTTCATAAATCCTATTTTGATATGTCTGCTTACAGAGACACAAATCTACTTGTCTGTATTAACAAGCGAAGCATCTGAGGTCAGGAAGTCAGGAAACTACTCTTCATATCTAGGCTTCTTTAATTTGAGTCTCAAAGGTGAAACTACAATATATTTCCCTTGAATATATTCATCTTGCCTTATATTTCACACACACACAACAGTGATTTATTTTTATGTCTCCGTTTCCCAGATTTTTCTCCTTCGCAAGTAACTATCCTACACAACTGCTCCTTTCTATTCTCCTACCTAATGAAACTAATTAAGTATACTACTTCTTCGTCGTCTAATTAACCTTCACCCTTTTTTGGACTAAGTGATTTTAAATATTTCCCTTGTTTGCCATTATGTCGGTGAGGCTAAAGTGAAAAAGGATTTAAAAACTTAAAACGAACAAATATATATATTTCAAGTCATTTTCTTATCGTTAATGAAATATTTCCAACTCCCTCTCTCTCCCAACCTCACTACTTGCCTCTTTCACTTAATTTTTCCTTTCCCATGTAAAGTGGGCTAATTTTTGTAGAAGAGAATTTGAAACATTGCACATTTGTCTTAATTCTCGAGCGCAAAAAAAAGAATTATTTAATGCTTGTTGTGAGGATTTTGTTGATGTTTTTGTAGGTTACCACATAGTATTATGGGTTCTTTATTTTGTTCATAGATTGTTGAGTTCCCTTTTTTGGTACCTTATCTTTTACCTTTCACACCTTTTTGCTAAATTACTGATCCTTGGCAAAGATGATGGTTGTTGGTGTAGTTGAAAAAAAAAATAATATTACCAACCTTGGTTTTCTTAGCAAGGTGTGTGGGTTATGGCAATGACTGGCTGCCTTAATGCTTGTTTGCTTGCCTGGTAATACCTTAACGTTGTTTTGACACTTGAGTTGGTATTTCTTTTCACTTTGCCGGTTTATTTTGTTTTCCCCCCATAATCACTTCATTTTCCTCCTGTCCCTGTGCCCCTTTTTCATTGTCAGGGTTTCGGTTTGGTGCCACCTTCTATAAACACTTTTTTCCTGAAGCTTGGTGGCATCTCATACAGCATCATAAATCATCTCAAGTGCCTAAATGTGTTGGGTGTTGTTGTTTTCTTCTTCTTCTTAGCTCCTCTCTTTCATCTCTTGATGTTGATGTTTTGCTGTTGTTGTTATTTTCAGTTAATTTTTGTATCTTTGCAAATGGTTCAAGTGGCCTGACTGACGAGGCAAGTGTGTGTGTGTGTGAGTGCTTGCATGGTGGCTTGGTATGGGTATCTTTTAAACACCTTGATTTTTCTATCTTGCAGAAAACTTAAGCTGCAAAAGCAGTGAGAAGTGAGCAAAATATCTACCAACACCAGCCAGCCATCCAGCCTGCTCTTCATTACAGCTTGCAATTTTTGTTAAGACACATTTCGTAACGCTGTCTTTTTCGCCTTTTACGTGAATTCTATGGTTGGTTGTTGTTGTTGTTTTTTGTTATTTTTTCCCGTCGTCATCATCATCATCATCTCTTATGAATGAAAGGTTGGCTGATTGTGTTTGCTTGCTTGGATGGCCGTGTCTAATGTCTGTCGTCCTCTTGGTCCTTGCCAAGATGGGTTTCACCTTTAGGTTGTCAGATTGTTGTTGTTTTTTCCTCGTTCGTTTGTAAAGTGTTAACATTAAACAAGTGCAGTTCTTTATAGAATCTGAAAAAAATACACACCATGCCATAGCGGAAAACCCCAAATACATTTATCTTGATATAATTTTTTGTTCCTTCTTGGTTTTTTTTTGGTGATATATTCCAGAGTTGGCATGGCATGTTTATTTTGTCTGCAGCACAACTCCATTTTGTTTCCTCTGCTTTTCTTTATAAATTTTTGCAAGTTGTATGATTATTCTTCTTCTTCGTTATTTTTTTAGAGCTTAACCTAACATTATCTATTTTAATGTTTGTATTACCAGGCATCATTTAATATTAATGGATTTTTCTTTCAGCTCCCCTTTCTCTCTCTCTCTCTCGTTCTCTCTAGGAAACTTTTTTTTCGCTAAGCTAATTTTTTACCTAGCTTTTGATTGTTGGTGTTTTAGACCAGTTCTTTTTCTTTCTATATTGTCCTGTCATGTTAATGTCATTCACATCATCAAATATCCTAAGGTTTCTTTCTGCTGTTGTGTCCTGCAAGCCACTAAGTATTTATTAATAGACCCTAACAAAATAGTCCAACAAATTGTTTGTAAACAAGAATCCGGATATGGCTTCTTGCTATTGCTGCGGGAAACTTTGCCCAAAAAAAGTAAAAACAACACACACACACACACGAACAAAATTATTTTGTTTCAAAAAGAAAAGTTTTTTCCTTTCTTTTATTTTATTTTCATTTTCCTTTTTTTGAAATCACAAAGTAACAGAAAAGTTTTCCATATCTTCATCTCCCAGTCAAATAGGAAACACCATTCTTCATTCTTCATTTTTTGCCAAAAGGAAAATTTTTGTAATTTTTCTTCTTGTTTAAAAATTAATGTTCAAAATCACAGAACATTATAATTAGCAACTCGTTTCATATTGTCTTGGAATTTTGAAAGCCTGAAAGGGTTGGTTTTGAATTTTCGGTATTCATTTTCGGAAATATAATAAATGTAGGGGGTGGAGGAGAAAAAGGGAAAAGTTTGAAAAACAAATTAATCACATATGGAAAAAGGGGTTTGTAAAAGGGGGACGGGCAAGAAGTTCGGGAGTATGAAGTTTAAATATAAATATCAATCACAAGGTATGGCACATCACCAAATAAATATTTTTTAGAATTCTGTGTAATATCCCAGAGAATAAATTTTTTGGTTTTTTAATGTAAATAGTGCAATGAAGGCCCCAGAAATATTGTCCACCATGTGCACGAAATTTTGGTTAAGCGGCTCATCAGGATATAGATATAGCTCACAAATATATATTATCGCGAATTGTACAGGTCGCATTTGTGATCCGATTTGGATGAAATTTGGCACAGTTCACTTATTTGGTCACAAGAACATTCCTTTTCAGAAATTGGGAAAAATCTTGTAGTCAGATTTTTTTATAGCTCCTATATATATCTTTCGTATGCCGATTTTATGTAAATAGGGAGGTGGCTTTGAACGCTAAGGCGCCGGACATCAACAGATGTCATGGGAATTAGGTTTAGTATTTTAATATATTAACGAAATTTGGCACAGCGTACTGAATTGAGTCTAGTATGATGTGTGCTATATTTCGTGAAAATCGGTTCAGATGCAGATATAGCTCATATATATATATATATGGTGCACCAAAGCCTCTATATTTCTTCCGATGTGTACGAAATTTGGCATAGCGTACTGAAATGAGTCTAGAATGATGTGTGCAAAATTTTGTGAAAATCGGTTAAGATTTAGATATATCTCCCAGATATATTTTCGTCCGATTTTAGATAAATTATGCACCAAAGTCCCTATATATCCTTCGTGTTGCACGAAATTTGGCATGGCGTACTGAAATGATTCTAGAATGAGGTGTGCTAAGTTTCGTGAAAATCGGTTAAGATTTAGATATAGCTCACATATATATTTTCGGCCGATTTTAAGTAAGTGGTGCAACAAAGCCTCTATATTTCTTCCGATGTGTATAAAATTTAGCATAGCGTACAGAATTGAATCTAGAATGATATGTGCTATGTTTCGTGAAAATCGGTTCAAATTTAGATATAAATTTTTGCTGATTTTATAGCCCCAAGAGTTATGTAACATCCACCTTTTACATGGTATACCTAAGAATAAGCATGCCTGTTTTGACTAGCTGAATCGATATTTAGACATGTGTGTCCGTCCGTACGTCCATTATAATTTGTAAAAACGATACAGGCCAAATTTATGGACCAATCTTCACAAAATTTTGCATGTCATATGGGTTCTGGCCAATGAAGAACCCTATTGTTTTTGCTAAAGATCGATTAATATTTAGGGGATGAAATGGACCAAATACTAATTTTTTGTCTTCTGGTGGCTCCAGAGGCCGCCATTATGGCCCAAACATCGCGAATTTTTACATGAAGAAGGAGATCGGGCCAAAGAATAAGCATGCCCGTTTTGAGAGAGATTGGTCAATATTTAGCGGATCAAATGGACCCTGACCTTTGTGTGACACAATTATAATTTGTAAACACGATACAGGCCAAAGTTATGGACCAATATCTCGACTAGCTGAATCGATCTAGACATGTATGTCCGTCCGTCCGTCCGTCCGTCCATTATAATTTGTAAAAACGATACAGGCCAAATTTATGGACCAATCTTCACAAAATTTTGCATGTAAGATGGGTTCTGGCCAATGAAGAACCCTATTGTTTTTGGTAAAGATCGGTTAAAATTTGGGGGATGAAATGGACTAAATACAAAATTTTTGTCTGATTTTCTGGTGGCTCCATATGGCGCCATTATGGCCCAAACATCGCGAATTTTTACATGAAGAAGGGGATCGGGCCCGTTTTGCGAAAGATTACTCAATATTTAGCGGATCAGATGGACCCTGACCTTTGTGTGAAAAATGGCAAAATAGGTATTCTATGGCGTATATATTTACTCCTGAAGGACATAGGCACGAGAAGTTGATAGTATATTCAAGAGGAGTGGTTGACCTTTAAATTGATACCAATTATATTGCCCTATTTACTCGGATGTGGCAGTTGCACTTGCGCTGATCGCTATAATTTTTGGTGGTGGTCAGATAAAAATTTTAGGATGAAGTGAACTGAAAACTTAATGTTTTTGTGTTTTTTTTTTTTTTTCGAGTCAATCTATAGGCTACAATTATAAGCCGAACGTCGCAACAAAACCCACAGAGAAGGGAATCTGGACAAGTAATTAGAAGGACTGTACTGAATATTAGTAATATTCGGAAAATATATCAGTGTAAGGAAGAGGTCCCCCGTTGAACTCTAATCGGGAAAGGGGATGCAACTATAACGAAATATTGCTCAGGCTCGAAATAAATATCCGCAGAAAGTTAGAGTTCCGTGATATATTGCTCCGCTCACTGGTTTTCACAAAGATTTAACTGAAATTATTTCAAATAAAATACTAATCAAATTATTTTCAATGGAGTTTTATTCGATATTTTTGCTTTGATCAAGGAAACAACATCAAAAATGTTGCTGCTGCTTATCCTGGTTACTTATCCTGTATTAAAAATACAAGAAGAAGAAGATGAAAAAAATCTCCAAACTCCTTTGAAATCTCAACTAAAGCAAAACACAGAAATTCAAGTACTAGAGCTGAAAAAAATAAAATAAAATGAAAACATGAAATAAAGCAGAACCAAAATAAAAAAAATACAATCTCTTGGAAGATGTTATTGAACCATAACAACAATAGCAACAACATCAAAAAAAAACTACAACAAGAGACAGGTAAGACAAGACATTGCCGTAAAAGTAAAATAATAAAACAATAAAGATGAACAATTTTTTTGGAGTGGAGTATCATGTTGGTTTTTTTTTAAGTTGGCGCACATTGGAGTTATTGACAGGCCAAGATGAATGACAGAGCAGAGAATGTATGGCCAGGCAGAAGACATCTAAAGATGCGGACAGACAGACAGACATACAGCCAACCATCTAGCTAGAAATGTGTAAAATGATACACATGTTACCCGGACCAGTGCCAGTGTCAGTAGTCGTTTCTGATGCTTATGAGTTTGAAAAATATCGCCATAACAAGAGCATCGAAACACACACACACACATACGCTTACATTTGATGTCATCATGTTTGACCAGATGTGCCACAATTATGAAAAGGAATATTGCCTTTCTTTTGGGAGTTTTGTAAGAGACGAAAAAAACGAAAGACAAGCACGCAATATAACAAGCAATAGAAGAAGTATAAAAGAAACGAAATGAAAATCATATTAAATCAGATTTCCGAAGTCGGAATGAGATATTCTTATGTGTGATGATTTTTCTTGTTTTTTTTTATTGCCACAATATTATCGTATTTAAAATGTTAATAACTTATTTAAATTGTATGCAATAAAGAAATTAACAGCATGTATTTTTTTTATGTTGTCAACAGGTATCGCCTTTTTTATGGAAAGGAAATTTGATATTTTTTGTTTGGAAGGGAAGGGTTTGGCTGTGTGAAATATTGTTTGTTCCGCTGTGAAACTTTAACACGATAAATTATGTTAATAAAGGCAACAGGGTTTCACGTTGTTTTAAATAAAAAAATATTCAATTTAAAATAAGAATTACAACACTATTTAGGACATTTACGTTATTTAAAGAAAGTGTTTTCGGGATTATCACACTTGACATGATCTTTCTAAAAGTAGCTTTCATACTAATACATTAAAATACATGTTTTTAAAATAGTTATATGAAATATATTTATTTTTAAGAGGGTATTATTATTGAAAAGCATATTTTCCTATTTTTTGGACTACAATAACTTTCGAACAAAACATTTTTAATTTTCTAACCGTAATACTTTTTTCAAAAATATATTTTATAAATATTACTATTTTCAAAATTAAGGCTAATTGGGATTTAAAATATCTTAAAAATTCTATAAGTAGACTTCATAAAAAAATAAACATTCTTAAAAACAAACCCGCATAAAAATGTAGTTTAAACAAATATATTTCTTTGTATGTTATGATTATTAATGAAAAATATATTTTTTCTATTTCTTGGACAATTTTTGAAAAATATTTTTCAAAAAATATTTTTATAGTTGAAAAATATTTCTTTATGTCTGTGACAATCCTTAAGAAAATGCTATATCATGAAAAAACATATTTTTAATCACTCAAAAACATTTTTTAATCAGGTTGAGATCATTAAAAAAATAATATTTAATTTTATAAGATAGTAATAATTTTTTTTTTATTTTATTTTTTGTTTTTTTTTTTTTTCTTTAATAAATGTATATTAAAAAAATATTATTTTTTTATACATTATGGATATAAATTTTATACTTCTTTAAAAATATTAATATTTATCCTGTGATATATTTTTAATGTTTATAGCTGTGATGATTTTTTATTATTTATTTATTTTTTTAACACTGTAATAAGCCTTGATTTGAAAATTATAATTTATTGTACTATATACAGCTGCGGAAGATAAAAGTAGCACCACACTTACAAGCAAAACTTAGAAAGGTGCCTTAACTTGATTTTAAATTCCGCAATCGGTGGTCGTCTGACATATTCTCCATTGTTATAATTTTTAAATTAAATATAATATAAATAAAAAAAAATTATTCACTAGTACCGTGATTTTGTTATTAACTTGGGATGTGATATATTATAATTTTAACGGTTGTTATATTTTTTTTTTTTTAATTTTAAGTAAATTTTCTTTGATATTTTCTTTATATATTTTTTTCTTATTTCAGAGGGGTTTGGTATTTTGGAAAAATATAATTAATATTTCAAGCTAAGCGTATTCGACTGAGTATACAATGTGGTATGGTATAGTATATCTTCTTAGATAAGACACCTTCTATTTTCAACTCCTGAGTAAGACTAATTTTTTACCGAATATTTCCTTAATAGGGTCATTTTTAAATAGGTCCATATAGAACATATGCGATTTTATGGATCGCCCTACTTAAATATTTTTTAGTACAACAAAATTTTCAGAAATCGGTATTGACCGGAAAAATACTGTAAAGAATACCCTTTTGGACATTAACTTTTATTAACTGGCATGCAAGATTTTTTTATTCCGAAATCTCTATGCGTCCTTTCCACAGAATTTTTTTATTATTTCCTAATTATTATGTAAAGTATTTTCGCCAGATATTTTGTTTAATAGGCATTTTACTCTCTATCTGGGGGAGGGTATTTAGAAAGGATTTTACAAAACGTTGGGGCATGGTCAATATTTTTTAAATGTTTTTTTTTTCGTTCCAATGCAACATTGTTAATATTTTAAAATATTTTAATTTGTTTAAGAATCCTTAAGTGCAAAACAAAAATTTGACAATTTATACATCTGGAATTTTTTAGTATAGCTTAAACTCTCTGTTCTATTAAGGCCAAAAAAATAGTGCAGAAATGTCTCCGGTAACTATGACATTTTTATACCCTCCACCATAGTATGGAGGGTATGACATAGTGTATATACCCTCATTAGTCATAAGTCTGAGGGTATAATTATACATTAAAAATTTCTGAAATTTATTATCATGGTTTACATAAATGGTTTGTGGAAAAGTCGGTATGAGTCCACTTTTTGGTATTTTCCCTATATTTTCATTTCAAGTACCTGTCAGTATATCTATGGTGGAGGATATCGGGCCGGCCGAACTTAATGCTTTTTCACTTGTTTTTTTCTTTTTAATTTTATGTCTGTCCTCTTAGAGATAACGATACAAATTTCTATAATTTTATTTGTTTTAAATCATTTTTGAATATTTGATTAATTTATTTATATTTTTGGCAAACAGTATTCCAGTTAACACCTTGATTAATATTGCCTCAAGATATGTTGCCAATAATTAAGCTGGAAATGTGTTGCGTGTATAATTAAAAAAAACCGAAAACATGATTTTGCTTTTGAATGTATCAGAATTCAGATCAATAAATCAATGAAATGTCAAGTGATTGAAAATATGTTTTTATTGGAATAAAAACATTGGAAATTTAACACTAAAATATTTTGTATATTTGAAAGTCATAAATATATATATTTTTTTTATATTTGTATTTTGCAATTTTTTAGCATTTTATTTATTAATTTTTTATTGTAATAAAAAATATAAAAATTAATATGTACAGAATATAAAATTAATATGTTACAGAATTTTGTTTATATTTTAATTTTAATTTGTTTATTTTTTATGTGTTCTTTTGTTTTTATTTTATAATATTCTTATGGTATATTAAATAAATAATTTTCATACATTTCTTTACATTTTCTTATATCATTAAACCATGAATGAATTATAAAACACTTTTCGGGAAAACAGAATATTTTTCTAACAAACATTTACAAAAGAGATCCTGCTGTCTTTCGTTAGAATTTGAAATAGATTTACGATTGCATTATAACTAAAATTTCAATAAAATATTCACGCACACACACACAGCCTTAAGATAAACACACAAATACTCAATAGAAAATTGTCAACATAAGAAAGCTTTTTCCGTAGAATATTTTTTTTCTATTTCAAACATTTTCATAAAATATTGAAAGTTTCGATATATGAAAGAATAATTTTTGTCCTCTTGCTACACGATATAATTTGTTATTATTTACCAACAAAATGAAGTTGGAGAAATCGTAGAAGAAAACCTAAACAAATATAAATGTTTATTTACTTGTTGTTGCTGTGACCAAACACAAATAGAATGCGCATCTGAATTGATTCCATTGAATAGGCAGGCTAGGCAAGGACATTATCCATCAAGGAGGCTACATTGATAGACTTTCACTTAATATACTCTCATATTTGTATATGTATGTAATATATGAATTTATAAATACATTAAATGATTGCTAGCAATAAATTTGAGTTTATGCAAATATCTATGAATGTTACGTGTAAATATTTTCCATTTCTGTTTAAGGTTGTTTCCTTGCAGGACAATGTTGCAACATTTCTTAATGTCTTCTTCTATAGGTTGTAGATATTTGCTATACGGTTTTAAAGGACTAAAATAAATATTGTCGTTTGCCAAAAACTGCAAAGGTTGTACATAAAGAGTAAGCAAGGTGATTATTTTGATTTTTGTTAAAGCAGCTGATGACGGATTTGTCATGTATATATGTTAGTTTGAGGGTGCATGTATAGAGATTTGGCAGTGGGAAAAAAGGTGTTTTTAATATTAGGGTGTAATATGGAAATAAATGGAAAACCCGAATTTAAGAACCGCAATCAAAAAAAAAAAAATGCCTTGTTAACCTCGAAGTGAGGCTCCAGCGAAATTCTCATGCAGTTTATGTCGTTGGTCAGCTAAGTACTTCGCTTTGTTACAAGAGACATTTGGGTATGAAAGGTTTTTTGTATAGAAGCAATAGCTTCTGGGGAGAATAACCCAACAAAAAACTAAGGGAACTGATGAGGATCAGTGGCGTGATCCGAAACTATAGTCTTCCCTGCCTTATCCCTCGGCAAACAATGCCATACATTCCCCACTAATAAATAGTTGTTTTTTATAAAAACAAAAAACTGGGATTCAGCCTGACTATTTTGCAAAAACCAAATACAAATGGTATCCCAAATAAACCGCCAACACTACAAAAAAAAAAATATATTTGATAATTTCGAGCTACTGGAAAAATTCAGTGATGTGAAACATAAAATCCGATCTGTTGCTCAAAGACAACTGTAGGCCAAAGGGTCCAAGAAACACGAGGTTTGTTCATCCCTCGTCGGCTTTGCTATTCCTCAAGCGTTATTATATGGCATTTTGCATAAAAATGTGTGCCTTGAGTCATAAAAAATTCCGTTAACACCAAAATGTCGTAATTTTGATATTCGGATGCTTGGTGAATATTATAAGGATCAGTAGGCCTATTTTGTAACTTTTTAACAACATTCGACATAGTTAATTTTACAACTATTTCATTTGTTTTTTTTTACTACAATTTCAAAAGTAAATTAAACCATATCGAATGTTGTTAAAAGTTACAGAATAGGCCTACAGGTTCATTTATGCCTCGAAGGCTACTTTAAAAAGTAAAACTTTCGCAACTGGGGTTCGAAAGATTCAAGAGTTATCCTTGAGAATTACAATCACTTTTTTGACCGGCGGGGTCATTGTACCCAACTTTCAGATGGAATATCGAAAAATGGCAATGGGTTAATAATGTTTTTAACATTAGGGTCTAATTTTGAAAACTATTGTAAATTTTTAGCCAACATGAAAATTTTGAAAAATGAAGCAAATAGTCACATATGAAGCTCGAAAAAACCCTATAGTCATTGTTGAGAAACATCTTCATCCTCAACGTCTGTGACTTTTTGGTGCGTTTTATTGTCCGGCAAGGTCATTTGACCTTTTTGAAAATGATGATAAATTTTTAGGCAATCAAAAAATTTTGAGAAGTTAGGCAAATTTTCAAATATGAAGCTCGGAAAACCCTGGAGTTATTGTTGAGAATCATCTTCATCCACAAGGTCTGCGATTTTTTTTTTTTGTGCGTTTTATTGTCCGGTGAGGTCATTGGACCTCACTTCTTTCGAAAATGAGTTTTATCGAGCGAATCGAAAATATGTATAATTATTTTTTTTATTGTCGAAAGTGGTCGTGAAGCTATGAAAAACATGATCTGTTAACGAAAAGCTTTTCGGGCCATGTAATTTTTCAACGTAATAATCAAAATGAACGCCTGAAGTATTGCGATTAAACACGCGGCGATTTCTTCATAAGGTATTCAAGACCTCATACACAGAATTTTTGAGGCTATCGAAGGCATAAGTTAAACAAAGATCTCCTATGCACACTGATTGTAAAATTTTCCACACAATTCTTTCTTATCCTTTTTTTCAATGGTTGAAATTCCGATTTCCGGGCCGTGTCATTTTTCAACGTAATAATCAAAGTTAACCACTAAGGTATACGGCAACAGGCCAGCGACGATTCAAAACCTCATACACAGAATTTCTGAGGCTATCGAAAGGATAAGGTAACCAGTTTGTGATCCTGTAAACGTGCTTCAGATTATTGACTCATATTATTTTTAATTATTGACGGCATTACTTATGTTTTTATTGAATTTTCTTCGCATACCAAAATAACACTTCCATGTATTGCCGTTAAACAAAGATCTCCTATCCACAGTGATTGCAAAATTTTCCACACAATTTTTCCTTATCATTTTTTCCATGATTTGATTTTTTTTTTTTTTTTTTTTTTTTTTTGAAAAGTTTGATTATTTCAAAAATACTAAAAATTCTATAATTTTATTTTTCTAAATTTTAAATTCCGGTTGTGTGTGTGTGATATTTTTTAAGTGTTGAGTTATTAAAAATATACGAAAACCTCTACATTTTGAATGATCTATGAATCTTTTTCACAATTATCTTTCTCTGAAAAATTATATTTTCAATTTCCTTAAAATGTGTACCATACTGGAATATCTACGAAATTAACTCTCAGAATAATGCACTCTATGCCCAAAAAAAAATGGATATAATCCAGGACTTGCTAAAACAACATCTAATTCTTATGGTAGCCATATCCAACAAATTAAGGACTCTCTTTGCTTGAAACGCACTTCATAATCTCTGATTTTCAACCTAATATTTCCTATTGTGTATTTCTTCACTCACGCACACACACACGTTTCAATTATTGTTTTGTAAACAAACATCGTTTCTACTTTAGGAAAATAAACTATGCCTATCCTGTAAACAACTGAAAGGCAAAGATGACCAGGACGAAAACATTAATAATGTATTTCTCTAGAATTTTTAAAAGTCTTCTGATTGTTTTCCTTATGAGGCAGAGAATATTTTGAATTTTTCGTTTTTAATTGGCAAAAATGCTAAGTAGAAAATAATGAGAAAATTGAATTGAAGTTAAGTGAGAAAATTGCTCTAATGAGAAATTTTTAATTATTTAATATTGTAAAGTAAAACAAATATAGCAGAAGGATATTGCAGGAAAAAGTAAATAAATAAAATATAATTGGAAATCAATATGTCTACAAAATAATTTAAAGATTTAGATTTGCTATTTTTTTTTGCAGATAATTATATGAAAATTATATTGCAAATATTTTTCCAACTAAAACAGGTTCTGCAAGATTTTTGTTGTCCTTGTCATAACTTGTGTCCTTGGGCATCAAAACAAGATTATTTTACTCTTTAAATATTCTACAAAAATTTAGCTCATACGATTTTATATGGTTTTCAAAGACAAGAAATTGTCCTTTTCCAATTTTATCCGATCTTTCCTAGATCCTAGATTATGAAGAATTGCCGAAAATATTTAAAATAAACAGATCTCATGCGAAAGACGTAAGTATTTATTTTTCGGAAACAGATACGATAATTAAACCCATTTTGAGCCTGTTTTAACCAACCGATTAAACTTATATGTATATCATTTGAAGGCTAACAATACTTTGTATTTCTAATGATGGCCTCAAACTCTCCAAAATTCCGAAATTTGGAAGGTACTTCGGTATTTTAGAGAATTTGCTTAGTTTTCTTTTTTTCATCGATTTGGCTGATATTTGGATTTTATTTCTCATTGCGTAGAAAATGTTAATACAGGAAATTACTGATCTACCGCTTACGATAACTCTCAATAACTGTAACCCCAAAATTTGATTTTGATCCTTGATTTTTTAACATATTTAAGAAATTTTCTGGGTGGTAGAAAAGTCGACTCGTTTGATTTGGCCATGAATGCAAAACAATAAAAATTGTTTTTTTTTTAATTTCTCTTTCGAGATAAGCTACATGATCGAAGTTGCAATGAAAAGGAAAGTCAGAGAGATACTACATTCCCATCATTATGCGACGCGTTTCGCAGTCGTTAAACGGCTCATCAGGCATAGTGGGCAATGTGGCTTACAAATGTCGTTACTTGATAAGTTGTATATCGAATATTGTTGCGAAATTGCATCTACGAATTAAATTCAAAATTCAAGGTTCGGACATTTGGCATCACATTAGAACATTCCTTTTAAGAACAGATTTTTCTTGTAGTGGCGGACTTTTTTCCACACTAATATTGTTGGCATAAATTTTCATATCCTATCTAAGGACAAATCTAAGAAAAATTTAAAATTTTTAATATAGGTTACCCTTTTGATATTGGTTATAACATCATAATTTATTTCTTTGGAGAAATAAAAAAAAATATTCACAAAAAATTTTTATGAATAAAAAAATCATCTAAATTGCACCACACTTCTTATCAATTTTATATAAATGAAAATATCACAATTTTCAAAAAAAAAAAAAAAAAAAAAAAAAAAAAAATTTGATTTATAATAATATTATTGTTTTATTGAAAACATGCTCGCTACATATTCCTCTAGAAACATAACAATAAATAGGTTCACATTATGTCCCATAAAATTACTATCAGCTGACATATCAACCGGTTTTGGCCAAAACCGAAGCAGATTATTTTTTATAGCCTTCAACACACTGTGGTACAGGGTATTATTTCAATTGACAAAAGGAAAACATTTCATAAACCGGTTATTTTACAACATTTGGAACATTATAGAAGCACCTTTTTTATGATTTCCCAAAAGAGGCTTCAACATACTACACTTATTTAGGAATCAATTTATTAAGAACACTGTAAAAAAACATGGGTTCCTTCGGATAATACAGTCTTAGGAACACGAATTTAGGTCTCACAGTCCTTTGATAATTTTAACACAAAACTCTTCAATCATTTAACTTTGTAAAAAAACTGATATATGTTTTAATTGTTCTTAATCAAAACGTATTTTTAATAACAAAAAATTTTGCGACCTACATTTGGTTGTTACACGCTTGTAATGCTGCTACGTTTGCTCGCTCTCCAATCAAACTTCTTTGACAGCACCGAAGAACAATGATGCCTCAAAACGGACTCTCCAAAACAAACCCGAAAAGGAAAAATCTCATACACAGCTTCTGTGACGATTTGTTTCGGTTTCCGGACACAATTTGTTAAGATTTTGTTATCATTTGTCACGCACACACACAAAAAACAAATCGCAAATGTTATTCCCGTTTGAAAAGGTTTTGCATCAGCAAATTTGTAGGGCTATCCTTTCGAAAAACAAGTATCCATTCGGGTAATCCAAGGTTTTCTTGATTAATACAGAGAACGTATTTGTTGCCGTTTGGCTTCGGGTTTTGATATTATTTTCGCACAAAACAACACTTCTTTTTGTATTGATATTTATTTGTAATTTTATTCGCTGCTTTTTCGCTTATTTTTTCGTATTATTTTCTTTTCGTAAGGGGATTCTTTCACATCTCTTTTAATTTTTTTTTTTATAAATTATTATATTTTTTGTTTACACTTTCTTTTTATCTATGAGTAGAATTATTTTTCCTTTCTTTATTTTTGCAAATTTTCTAATGAGAATTTTTTCCCATTTCCATTTCTTTTGTGTGATGAAAGAGGAAAAACGCGCGTTACATACTCTGTGGTACGGATTGTTTTTACGCGTCCAAACGTACCGACGAATAACACAAAACTGAATTCGAATTCGTTTCATCCACAAGATACTCTGTGTGTATGGATGGTTGGTTGGCTGGCTTGAATAACAGAGCGCGCGAGTAATGTAAACTACACACAGTCAGGAGTGTTCTACACAAGAGACAATGGTAGCAACAACAACAATAATAACAATGAAGCAACACAACTGACTGGAGTGTATGACAACACCAACCACATTGTAGTCTCCTCCATGTTTGGTTATGTTGACCAAGGAGAGGCAGAGTTTCACAGAGTAGGGGTTTTGTTTTGACATTTCTGTTATGGCATTTTTTGGCATATCTTTTGGAGACAATAAAAAAAAACAACAACAACCTCCGAAGGATCTATACAATTTGATTGTTCCATGTACATGGAATATAAAATTTGAAATAATTATTCCTTAATTATCCTTTAAGCAACCTAAAATTCATTGTCACATCTAAATACGTACATTGTTGCATGTATCACATTAAGCATGTTTGTGCGTGTGTGTGTGAAACATATTGACACTCAACCAAAAGACCCATTGCTAAATCATTCGAGTCTCTCCCACTCTCTATGTCATTTGTGCTTTGTAATATTTTTGCCTTTATTAGCGACTCCCTTAACATGTTTCTCTATTTGGAGCTCACACGCTCACGTTTTCTCTCTCTCTCTCCCTCATGCAAAAATTCTCCAATAAACAATTCTCGTTCAATTGTTTACTTCGATTTTACTTTTAACTATCAGTTTTATTATTTGTTGTGTACAATATTTTCTGGTCTTATTGGACTCGTCGACGATGTTATAACTCTCAACTCTCACAATTACTCTCCCTGAAGTCTCCCCATGAAGTTATAGTTACTCGTTCTGTTGATGATTTTCGTTGTATGGCTTGTTTGGTTGTTGTTGTTTTTTTTTTCTTTGGGAGTACTTGGAAGTATTGTTGTGCGAGCATAAACAAGAAACATTAATTGCTCCAACAACTGGTTTTTATAAAAATTCTTTGGGGAGAGAGAGTGAGAGAGAGAGCCTAATATTGTATGTTTACGAGACGCGCATGTACCGGTTTGGCATTAAAATCATGTTATTGTCTGGCATTGCGTAAAACAAGAGGCTAAATGCACTATTTTTATTGTTAATTGTCAAAGAGATAAACATTAAATTCAAATAATCTATACTTAATAGCTGTTGCTTTAATCAAAAATACAAAAAAAGTGTACAATCCTTTAAAAAACTGTAACTAAATTATGGTTCTTAACAACAATCAAAGGACATAGAACTCCAGAAAATTACGAGTAGAAAAAGTGGAACTGTGTTAGCTCTCAGATAACAGGACCAACAGTTAGTACCTCTCTCTCTCTGTTTATTTTATTAAATTTCTCAATAGTGGGATATCCAATGAGAAAAATCAAAATATCTCTCTTTGAAATAAAAACATAATTAATAATATAGAAACTGTTATAATTGTTTACATTTTTAATGGTATATTCGATTCAGAGAGTGAGAGTCAAAGAGATGGAATGTTGACATGTTAACAAGAGAATAAATATTGAAAATTACTCTCTTCAATTATTTGGTGGGGTAAACAGGGATTTACAATCCACAGTATCTTACAGATAATTTTATACAGTTTGAGTAAATGATGTTAGTAACATAAGAGCATAACTGTTATACATCTACAGTTCTATGTGAATAAAACCAAATATGTTGAGAGATATGAAAATAACTGATACCACCGCATTTAAAATTATCGATTTTAGTTGAAAAATAAAATTAGAATAATAAATAAAAAAGCATCAGTAGTGTTGGCGGGTTATTTGAGATACCATTTGTATTTTGTTTTTGCAAAATAGTCAGGCTGAATCCGAGTTTGGCAGGGAAGACTATAGTTTCAGATCTCGCCACTGATTCTCATCAGCTCCCTTAGTTTTTTGTTGAGATATTCTCCCCAGAGGCTATTTATTGCTTCTTTACAAAACACCTTTCATACCCAAATGTCTCTTGTAACAAACCGAAGTACTTACACTACCAGCGATACCACCGCAATGAGAAAAAATAATAATGTTATTATACGAAAATCTATAGATTAGTTGGAAATACAAAGTTCTTTAAACTTGAGATACTGATTGGGATGATTCTTGAATTTTATAACATTTTTGCGACTGTCAATATCAAAATTGAATCAAAAAATTACAAGATTATTATGATTAGATGGGTTTCATATTCCACATTTAATCATCATCTAAATTAACATAGATTGGAGTTTTCCACCGATTATGTTACTAGTCTATCCCACTATGACAACATAACTGTTATACACAAAGATAAAACGGCAGATTATAGCATAACAATACCAATTGCCTAGCTCTCAGATATCAGAGTAACATTGACTATTTGTCCAGTATAACATAGGAGAATGATGTTAGCAAACATAACTTGTATAACAGTTATGTTTTCAACATAATATATTAACCGATTATAGCAAAGCATTCCGGCTGAGATAACTTCAAATTGGATTATGTTAACATGTTCTTATTATTATTTATTTTTTTTTTGTTCTGTAAATTATTTTCTGCTACTGTATTAATAAGTGTAGTAATAATTATTTAATAAATCGATAATAATTTGATTTCATTCATAGTTATTATATATCTCAGAAGGATTCGAATACACAAACACATTTTTAATAGCGTGAGTATTGGTATGTATGCAGAGCATTGTCTATTTTCGCATAGATAATATTAAAATCTATAACTAAGCAGTCTCAGATAATATTTGGTATATGTTGAGCAAAATTTCTTTCCACACATTCTCCTATAATGTTAACATTTCCAAACACAATATATGTTAGTATAACATAACATTAGTGGCAACATATCTATTATAAATATAACAGATAGTTATAAGATACACCATGACAATTGAAGAGAACTTACAATTTGTAGAGAGTAGTTAATAACAATTGAAGAGAAGGTGAGACGTTTGCAAAATTTGGTCAAAAGAGTATTACACCAAAAAATGAGTTCTTGCAACAAATTACGAACAATAATTATAACAGTTATGTTCTCTGTAATGCATTGTGTATAGTAAAGACATGTCAAAACAGTACGAAAAAGGATAACCAAATAAAAGGAAAACATAACCCATACCACCAAATGAATTATTATTTATTTATAAATTGTTTATTTATAAAATAATAATAAATAAATTAAAATAATTTTACTATTCACATGAATACCAAATTTTATATATTTGATTACAAGTTATTTTCGATATTTTAAAATGTTGTATGGCATCTCAAATCATATGTTAAAAATCATTTTTTTTTTGTAGTTTTCATCTTCGGGAGAACATATGTTATGCCCTCCTTGAAAATAAGAAATAAATGCCAGTTTATGTATATACTCTTTGAAACTCGTCGAATTAATTTTTGCGATTGTTGCCTTGGCCATTTATAGCTAATTATATGTCAGATGGACATAACCATTAAAGGTAAAAATTAACACATTGAGATGAATGTGGAACTCATTTTTATACCTTTACCATAAAATATGTCGAGGTATTTTTACTCAATTTTTAAAATTTTTGCAGATTCAATAATTCCACATATCGTTAAATTCCGCACCAATAATTAAGGGTATTTTGCTACAATGAGAGTGAAGAATAAAAGGTAAATTTTTCATGAAAAAATAATAATTCTTTATCCTGAAGTGAAATTATATGTATGGACCCAATGATGAATGTCATTTTGCATATAACCGCCTCCACGCCATACTATATTTTATAGCATTGCACTTGCTAATGTGGAAATCATTTTGTCCTATTAACATTTCTTGAACATTAGCAAAGATATATATATATATATAATTTATTGTTATTAATTTACAGAGTGTTCTGCTATGTTCTTGAAAGATAAAATACACAATGAAGAGAATAACATTTTAAGCGAAATATCTTTTTTGCTTAAAATATCTAAACTATTAACAGCATACTCCAACCATTAAAAACTTGTTGCATCAAATGTGGTAATGGAGATGCATTTTAATTGTAATTTTGATTATATAACATTTTTTAAGTACTTTTGAAAACACGACATACTTTAGAATAGGGGGTAAATAAAAATTGAAACTACATTTTATATTTAATTTAAAAAGTGAGATTGAATTAGCTTTGATACCCTCCATAGTTATACTAACAGTCACATGTAATGAAGGTTTGAATACCAGATTTTAGTGCAGCGATAACTAAAATCTTAAATATATGCAAAAACGCATATTTATATAGGGGATATTACAAATAATTTATTCTGTACAAACAAGGTTTTTCAATGATAACTTGAAAATGACAGATGACCAGAAATATTAAATTGCTGTCACTTTTGATGACAAATGTTCCCTTCCTTCCACTACTAACACTTAAGTTTTCCCTCACACGAGGAACTATGTTATACTGCCGTAACTTCTGATGTAATGAATAATGTACGGTTTCATAATATAGCGAATATACCAAAATGTGGATCTATACGTATGATTTTTCTAAAGATTGTTATAAATCACGAACAACAAAATCTTATACGTGGACCGATACTGATTACGCATGGTAGAGTGGATTAGAGGACAAAGTTATTAGAGGCTATACCTAAATACTGATTAACTCTGGTAGGAAATACCGAAAATTCGGAATATAAATTTTCTTCACGCTAAATATTTAAACTACAGAATATGGGGATATATCGAAATGTGGACCAGAACTTTTAGTATTGCATCTCGGTAATCTCCGAAAGTAATATTATTAAAAATCAGTAAGGAAAGTAGTAAAGTCGGACGGGACCGACTATATGATATCTTTCATTACTTTCGGTATATTCAACAGAGGAATCATAACAGACGTCGCATTTTTAAAGGACCAGTAAAATGAAATTGAAACCGTAAACATGTCATTCTGCAACCTACACTAAATGTTTAATTTGCTCAGCTATAGAGTTGCTTCTTACAACGGGACAAACTTATGTAAATCTATTTAAAAAATATAAATTGAACAATCGTTGGTTATTTCGATAAATATCTGATATATATGTGGAGTTTGGTGCACCTATATCTAAATCTGAACCGACTTCAACGAGACTTGCAGATTAATTTATATTAACTACAGTTCATTTTACAGAATTGTGTGGCAATCGGACAAACTTTGTGTCTTTAGAGCAAAATAGGAGCTATATCTAAATCTGAACCGATTTAATTCAGTACGTCATGCTCAATATTGTGCAAATCGGTACAAATTGGTACACAATTTATTTTAAATCGGACGAAAATATATATGGGAGCTATATCTAAATCTGGACCGATTTTCAGGAAACTTAACATACATCATTCTAGACCTAATTCATTACGCTGCGCCAAATTTCGTGCAAATCGAAAGATATATAGGGCTTTGGTACAACATTTACTTTAAATCGGACGAAAATATATATGGGAGCTATATCTAAATCTGAACCGATTTCCAGGAAACTTAACACACATCATTCTAGACCTAATTCATTACGCTTTGCCAAATTTCGTGCAAATCGAAAGATATATAGGGCTTTGGTACACTATTTACCTTAAATCGGGCGAAAATATATATATGGAAGTTATATCTAAATCTGAACCGATTTTCAGGAAACTAAACACACATCATTCTAGACCTAATTCATTACGCTGTGCCAAATTTCGTGCATATCGAAATATATATAGGGACTTTGGTACACCATTTACATTAAATCGGGAGCTATATCTAAATCTGAACTGATTTTCCAGAAACTAAACAGACATCATTCCAGACCAAATTCATTACGCTGTGCCAAATTTCGTGCAAATCGAAAGATATATAGGGACTTTGGTACACCATTTACCTTAAATCGGACGAAAATATATATGGGAGCTATATCTAAATCTGAACCGATTTTTCCCAATTTCAATAGGGTTCGTCCTTGGGCCAAATAAATGACATTTGCCAAATTTCATCCATTTCGGATCATAAAACCGACCTGTACTTTGTTTACAATTTAACATGGACAGACGGACATGCATAAATCGACTCAGAAAGTGATTCTATGCATATTTTCAAAAGGAACCATGGGTCTATCTCGATTATTTTTGCATGTTACAAACATATGCACAAAGACATAATACCCTGTACCACAGTGTGGTGAAGGGTATAAATATGAACAGATTGACGAAAATGGCTTAGAATTCCATACATTATAGGATATGAACTGACAATTTCGTGTAAAGAATATCCTTCATACTATGGTGGTAAATGGAGACAAGAACAACACGCGAAACAAATAAGTTAACTATTTTAATATAAACCAATTCGAATCATAAATGTGTCATTTACTTTGAATTTAACATCGACTCGGAAAGTGATTCTATTCATATTCTCAAAAGGAACCATGTGTCTATCTCATTTCCTTTTGCCTGTAACAAACATATGTACAAGAATATAATGCCCTGTGTGAGAGGTGAAGGGTATAAAAAAGGGTTATATGGGGACAATTTCCAAAAGGAGGCGAATGTTAATTGTATTATACTATTAATGTTGTTTTTTGGATTTCTAATAAATAGAAATCCAAAAAATACCAAACTACAACGAATTCTGTTGAAATAGGTGCCCACAAACCTCAAAATACCAACAACATTCATCATGGTTGGCGGGAAGGAATTAAGTCAATTTGATTGAAAAACTTGTCCAAAATCATCAAGATCCGGATAATTGGGAGGTAACGTTATATGGCGGCTAACCAAAAGCGTGGAGCGATTTTTGATAAAAATGAGAATACAATATACTAAATTATAACTATTCGGTTGAAAAATGTGCCCAAATACCGAAAATGTTGGTGGAACTCTTATATGGGGACGACTTGAAAAAGTAGACCAACATAGATAATTTTTAGTGGAGAGATCCCAAAGATTCAAATTACAGCGAACTTGGTTGAAAAAATTTACTGAAAAAAGCTAGCCCTCCATATATCGCTATCCCATTGTTCGGTATACTGGAGAGTTTAGGGCATGTTTTCAATCGAATTGGCTTTAATCTGATATTATGAATAATTAACATTTGTCAACTTTTTACGTTACCCTCCATCAGTGTTGCCAAATCGTTGTTAATAAAAAATTTTAAAAATAAAATTGCTAAAAATGTATAGAAAGAAAATTTTGGCTTTAGACCTGCCAAATCCACCATTGATCAGATTTTCACTCTGCGTCGAATCCTGGAAATGACCAACGAAAAACACACCAACACATTCCACCTATTCGTTGACTATAAAGCCGCTCTCGACCGCCCTATTCGTTCTGAGGTGTTTAAAGCCATGTTTGCATTCGGCATTCCTGAAAATTTAAGACGATTTTACAGTTTAACTTTAACTGGTACGAAATCAGTAGTTAAAGTCGGAAAGGATCACTCGGAGCCTTTCAATATAGAACGTGGGTTCAGAAAATGTGACAGCCTCTCATGTGGCCTTTTTTATATCCTGCTGGAAAAGGTCATACGAGAGGCAAAAGTGAACAGAAATGACACTCTGTACCCCAAAAACACATGTTACTCGCCTACGCCGATGACATCGACATAATGGGTCGAACATTGAAGAAATAACAGCCACTTTTTAACAAATTGAGAAAGAGTCTAACAAAGTGGAACTGGCAGTAAATGGTGAGAAGACATAATTCTAAGAGAAAACTACAGCTTCGAAGTATTCAATGACTTTATATACCTAAATAAACCTAATGACATCAGCTTGGAAATTCGGTCACCAGATGCTACTAGGGTCTAAATAAGCAATTTAGAAACAAAGCCATCTCTCGCCAGACCAAACTCACACTCTACAAGACGCTGATACTACCCGTGCTGTTATTTGGACAAATTCTCCGAAAGATCGCTGTCAAATGAACCATGAGTTGTACCATCTATTCTCAGACATCGACATAGTCCGACGTATCGAGCTGAGAATGTATGAGGATGCCCCAACTCAAAAGCGATATAAAAGTGATTTGGTTCACGTAGAAGGGAAGGGTCACGAATTCGATGAAAAGATCGAGTGGAGGACAACATTTCGGAACATGGTCTTTCAAATTGTAAGAGCTGCGCCAAGGACTGATGCGCATGGCAATCTTTTATGGAACAAATGTTCTGTCACATGTCAGATATGCAAGTATGTTATGTATGTCTTGGTATAGCTACTATATAACGATAAACCCGATTTTCGGAACTTTTAAGGTTATAAACAAATTTACCCACTGTAATTTCACACTGCGGGGTTTTGAGTAAATGCAGAAATTTATCAATTGAAGTCAAGATTTGCTCATAGCCCCCATATTAAAATAACAATTTTAACCGCATTCTTAAGATAATACATATTTTGCGGACATTTTCCTACATAGATCTATGTTTGGACATATCCCCCATAAAAAGTTCCGACCTATTTGCATACTTTAACATTTTAAGAACCGAAGTGGGTGTCATTTGAAACATATGTTTACCGAAATTTTCGATTTAGGTATATATAAAACTGGACCCGGCCTAACATTAATACTTTTTTACTGTTTGCATTTGTGCTGACACATTTTCAACATCGGAAAATTAAACCAAACAAATTTCCCTCCTAAAAAAATATTAATGGCGATACAAGTTAAGATATAGCTCCGATATAACGGCACATTTTCTTCCAAAACTAACTGCAATTTCATATTGTGGGGTTTTGCAGAAAAGTATCAATTAAGGTGAAGATTTGTGAAAAAAATCCCGGACATTCCGGGTACACATTTATGCAGCAGATATCCTAAAACGTCTGCAGTTTGGAAATATTTTCATCGAAAATGTTCGACGTTCATCTTTTGACATAACACC
The DNA here is from genome assembly GCF_032173495.1 of Musca vetustissima. NCBI lineage: Eukaryota > Metazoa > Arthropoda > Insecta > Diptera > Muscidae > Musca > Musca vetustissima. The sequence goes on along the minus strand of NW_026882723.1, from coordinate 4,067 downwards.
CACATAAAGATCATTCCTGAAAAATTTCAATACAGGTTTATGATTTTATCGATCCCAAGCAAAGGTGTTGCATTATTTTCGATACGCTGATGTCCTAGCCATGTTTTACAGCCTCAGTGTCTGTAATTTGTAGACCCCATAACATATATACACGCACTTGGTCAGAAAACTTTGAAACTGTTAAGAATTTTTTCTATGGAGGATCATATCTAGACATATACACCATATACAAATTCTGTTCCATTTTCAATGTTTTGAAGGTTTCTGCTCCAACTGTCTGTAATTACTCATTACGGGTTTGTGGGTATAAAAACCTTCTGCACAAAATTTCTTAGGTATTTTTATGGTCCTAGGTGACCCTACCTTAGGTATTTTTATGGGTTCATAGTTAGTAAACAACTTCTTCAATGGGCATTTTAAAAAAAGGCACACGTTTTGATACGGCCCCTATAAACTGGTTGTGGTTCTTGTGGGTAAATATTTTTTTTATACCCTCCACCATAGTATGGAGGGTATATTAGTTTTGTTCTTCCGTTTGTATCGCATCGAAATAATCATTTCCGACCCTATAAAGTAAATATATTCTTGATCAGCGTAAAATTCTATGACGATCTAAGCATGTCCGCCTGTCTGTTGTAATCACTCTATCGTCTAAACGAATTGAGATAGAACGCCAAAATTTTGCATAGAGTCGTCTTTTGTCTGCAGGCAGGTCAAGTTCGAAGATGGGCTATATCGGTCCACGTTTAGGCATACCTCCCATATAAGAGTATTTTGGGGTTCTTGAGCGCGTTTTTCAACCAAATTCGCTGAAATTTAGTAAAATGGGTTCTTTTTGGATACCAAATTTCTCAACTAAAAATTATAAATATAGGTCCACTTTTTCTGGTAGCCCCCATATAACGGTACCTCCCAATTTTCAGTTTTTGGAGAGTTTTGACCGCATTTTTCACCGAATTGGCTGTAATTTAGTACTTTGAGTTCTGATTGGGCATCAAATCTCTCCACCAAAAATTATAAATATTGGTCCATTTTTTCGGGTATTTTGGTTTTCTTGAGCGCGTTTTTCAACCGAATTCGCTGAAATTTGGTACGTTGAGTTCTCATTGCATAGCAAATCTCTCCACAAAAATTATGAATATAGGTCCACTTTTTCGGATAGCCCCCATATAAGGGTACCCCCAATTTCCGGTATTTTGGGGTTCTGGGCGCGTTTTTCAGTCGAATTTGCTGCAATTTGGTATTTTGTAGTCATATATGGTAACAAATCTCCCTACCAAAAATTTTTAATATTCGCCCCCTTTTAGGGGTAGTCCCCATATAACCCCCTTTTTATATTAAAATAGTTATCTGATTTGTTCCGCGTTTTGAATTTGGTTCTAAGACTCTGTTGTAATCATTTCACCTGCGGAGGATAGCGAGATAAAAAATTAGAACGTAAGGTTCGATAATGAATTGTAGCCGCATTCTCTGTGTGGAGGTTCCAACGATTTTCCCCATCTTCGAATTTGAACTAAGTTTGGAGAAATAATAAGATGGGCAAAGTTTGGATGAAATCTAAATTTTCTGAAACGGATTTGGTTGAGACACATTTTCACCGTGTTAAAGTGTATACACCCTCATTAGCCGTAATGCTGAGAGTATAATTATAAATAAATTTTAAATAAATTTCTGAAATGTGTATTAAGGTTAACATAATCCGTTTTTAGAAATGTTGGTATAAGTCCACTTTTTGGTATGTTCCCTATATTTTCATTTCTAGTACCTGTCAGTATATATATGGTGGAGGGTATCCAAAGTTCGGCCCGGCCGAACCTAACGCGTTTTCACTTGTTTAATTTTAATACAGATCTACGAAATGGTATAGCCCCCGTATAACCCTCATTCCCCCTTCACTTCAGTAGTTTTAAAATTTTAAACACTTTTTTAAACGTAATATTTTGGATTATTCAGTTCTTCGTAATTTGATGGCGCTTAACTAAACGAGATTTTCGCATATTTAACATATTTCCTTTGTTTGTAGTACAAGCGTAATGGGTAAACGCAGTGAATAAAAAAGACGAAAGTTATTTTGAGGAATCACGAAAGGAATCACAAACCTTATATACATTGTGTGGGCTATGATTTACTATTCAGATTTTGATATTTGTCCGCAACACTAAAATACTTTCTATTTAAAAGGAGAGACTAGACATGAACTTTTGAGTCATTTTTCCTCCAGCTCCGTCCGCAAATAACTACCTCCAACATGAATTTATCTGTTTGTACAAATGTTCACAAATCAATTACACGTTTTTCTGTTCTGGTATTTCTTTGTTTGAATTAATTTGCTACACGAAAACTGGAATTGTTTTTAGTATGGAATGCATTCACCTTCTTGATTAATTGCCCTGTTGATAGGATTCTCAAAACATGCAAGTGGAGCAACAATGTTTTTCACTTAAACGGTAAATTTGATTTATAACCGAATGTGAAAATAAATCATTGAACAAGAAACAAATCCTCTTCTTGTATCGAATTTTGAAACCAATTTTAATGAGTCATCCACAATAATGCTTTCAGAAGAGATTAAAGAAATAAAAGGATAAAATTCCATTGAAGTGCCATTAACTTTTTGCCATGTTGGTGACAAATCAATATTGAAAACATTTAAATATTTCTTGATCCTGTGTGAAGTCTTTAATATTAATAATTTTCAAATTTGTCCTCATTTTCGAACAACATCTGTAAACGTGTCTTCTTATTCGTACAAGTTCGTTGTCCCGTCGTGTAGCCGTTTTGTGTTACAGAAATATTTATCATATTTTTTTATACATTTGAAGTGATACAAATAAATGCGTCTTCAGAAATTGTCTCCAGCACACACACTCGCACGTTATGTTGTGCAATTTATCAAAATTTCAAAATAAACAAACAAAACAACAAAAACTGAAAGGCGAAGAAACGAATACAGGACGTAGACATACAAATCCATTGAGACAACTTATCGCGGCATATAACAGCGATTCATATGAAAATTGATGAGTTGAAAGAATAAAATGAATTATATTGTCAGAAGATGATGGCAACATGTGGTGTTATTTAGGAGATGCCAACAAAAGAAACAATAACAACAACGGCAGCAGCGGCAGCATCATCTACAGCTATATTACTAATAATAAAACACAACACCCTGTGCAATGTACATTGCATCATTGATATGGCGGATCAGTACTCAACTCAACAAATGAGTTGTTGAGTGTTACTCCATCCAAATGCTGGAAACGGTGCCATGGAGAAATTTGTATTTAATTGGGTGTTGTAGGTGCGTAAGTAACTCCGCTGGAGTAGCTCCATCTGTGAAGTAGTTATGTGTGAATGGCATACACATGAACAAACTTGCATGTAAAATGCAACAATGAATTAGGAAATCAAATGTCGAAAAAGATAAACAAACCACAAGTCATCGGAAACGAAAAGACATTATGTTGTATAATAAACACTCATAATTGTCACCAGACAAATATGATTGAGTATGATTGTTGTAATATTTCCTGTTTCAAAAAGTATTATAATCTGTTATGAAACACATAAGGAAATTAACACTAGATAGCCGAAAGCAGTCATTTTGACCGTTTTTCAATTTCAAGTACAAAAACATTTGGGTATATTATGACCCAGCTTTTTAAAATTTGGTGACTTTTTCTACCACATAGAACTACGTTTAGTAATCATAGTAGCTGCTTCCTCCCCTCTTTCATTCCCCGTATTCACATGTGCTATACCTATATTGCCTAAAAGCGGTCATTTTGACTTTTTGTGAAATATTAAATAATCAAATTACTTTTATTATTGTATAAAGTAAATTTCTTATATGACAAGATCACTACAACAACATCGAAAACCGTTTGATACTCTAGAAACACAAACGAACACGCAAATCGGGAAAAATGAATTTTATATTTCCAGTCGATTTCACTCTTAGAGTAAAGACTTCCTCTGTTTTTAACATTTTGTCCGCGTTCTTATTTTTCATAAAGGGAAACTCGAGAGCCCTCCCCCATAAAACAAATAATAACAACGTTTTG